>NC_042970.1:21121638-21389138 GCF_901001165.1 Salmo trutta | reverse complement strand
ACGGGAAAAGGAAATTGGCCACTCTTGCTGTCCTCTCATTCTCATTGTGTCAGAGCACTGTTAATCTGGCTCAGATTGAAGAGGAAAAGTGCGTTCGTTCTGGTTTGCCCGTTGGACGGAATGATTATCTTGTCTGCTCCATCAGCCGGTGTTGATCCGGCCCCCCTGGCAGGCTAAAACGAACATAGTGAAACAGTACAACGTCTGCGCTTCTGTCATTAAAAGGAAAACCTTTCTGTATGCTGACAGACCTCAGAGTCGGGAGCAACATTCAACGACACGTGACAGTCTTTTGTTCACGGCATGGTATGCTCACACTAAATTATTATTATTATATATATATATATATATATATATATATATATATATATATATATATATATATATATATATATATATATATGCTCACACTAAATAATAATAATAATAATTCGTATTATTCTATATATATATATATATAAACACAGTACATTCGGAAAGTATTCAGCCCCCTTGACTTTTCCACATTTTGTTACGTTAAAGCCTTGTTCTAAAATGGATGAAGTAAGCATTTTTCCTCATCAATCTACACACAATACCCCATAATGTTTTTGAATTTTTTCCTTATTTCCATATGTATTCAGACCATTGCTATATGACTCGAAATTGAGCTCAGGTGTATCCTGTTTCCATTAATCATGAGATGTTTCTACTTGATTGGAGTCCACCTGTGTTAAAATCAATTGCTGGGACATGATTTGGAAAGCCAAACAGCGGTCTATATAAGGTCCCACAGTTGACATTAGATGTCATAGAAAAAACCATGTCATGAGTTTGAAGGAATTGTCCGTAGAGCTCCGAGACAGGATTGTGTCGAGGCACAGATCTGGGGAAGGGTACCAAAACATTCCTGCAGGATTGAAGGTCCCCAAGAAAACAGTGGCCCCCATCATTCTTAAATGGAATAAGTTTGGAACCACCAAGACTCTTCTAAGCTGCGTGGCCAAACTGAGCAATCGGGGGAGAAGGGCCTTGGTCAGGGAGGGAACCAAGAACCCAATGGTCACTCTGACAGAGCTCCACAGTTCCTCTGTGGAGATGAGAGAACCTTCCACCAATCAGGCCTTTATGGTAGAGTGGTCAGACAGAAGCCAATCCTCAGTAAAAGGCACATGACAGCCAGCTTGGAGGCACCTACAGACTCTCAGACCATGAGAAACAAAATTCTCTGGTTTGATGAAACCAAGATTGAACTATTTGGCCTGAATGTAAAGTGTCACGTATGGAGGAAACCTGGCACCCTCCCTACGGTGAAGCATGGTGGTGGCAGCATCATGCTTGTGGGGATGTTTTTCAGCGGCAGGGACTGGAAGACTAGCCAGGATTGAGGGAAAGATGAACAGAGCAAAATAAAGAGAGATTCTTGATGAATACCCACTCCAGAGCGCTCAGAACCTCAGACTGGGGTGAAGGTTCACCTTTGAAGTGGACAACAACCCTAACAACGCAGGACTGGCTTCCGGTATTGTGTGTGTCGATTGATGAGGGGAAAAAACGATTTAATCAATTTTAGAATAAGACTGTAACGTAAACAAAATGTGGAAAAGGGGTCTGAATACTTTCCGAATGCACTGTATATACAGTACCAGTCAAAAGTTTGGACACAACCATTCATTCAAGGGTTTTCTTTATTTTTACTATTTTCTACATTGTAGAATAATAGTGAAGACAGCAAAACTATGAAATAACACATATGGAATCACGTAGTAACCAAAAAAGTGTTAAACAAATCAAATATATTATATAAAGGAGGACCAAGGCACTCCTCATATAATTAACTAAAATGCCTTTATTTGTATGGCATGTTCAATAGAAACAAAGTTTTTGCTCAATTGCCCTCAGCTATGTTTAGACTGTTGTTGTTCATGTTTGCTGTGTTCTAGTGTACTATGGAATATATTGCTTTCTTATTCTTGACACTTCTCCCAGTCATATTTAAGGTTAGAACTACCGTTCTAGGCGTTCTGAAACTTCCAGCTTGGAGTTGAATTTTTTTATAACAAAGCTACAGTATTTCACTTTTTAATGTGTATAGTATTGCATACTTGGTGTGTCAAATCAATTGTGTAACCACTCCCTCTTCAAATTAGGGCTAATTGGAAAAGGTGTTTTAAAAGAGTATTATTTCTTTGTACTCCCTGACGAAGGCCATGCAGCCGAAACGCGGCGTTTAAAAGAAACCGTTGTTTCTATTGAACATGCCATACAAATAAAGGCATTTTAATTAATTATATGAAGAGTGCCTTGGTCCTCCTTTCTTTTTTGATGACCAATTCACCCTGTTTACCAAAGAGCACCTTCCGTCTACCAAAATGTACTATTGTGTACCTTAGTAGAGCTCCCTTTCCTCCTCTTTCTACTAGTTAAGCATAGCACTTGGGTGGTGCTTAGAGGAAGCAGCTCCACAGTAATTTTTTCTGTGTTTTGGGAACTCAAACTATGGATTTTACCCAAGAAACTACAAGATTTTCCTATTCCCATGAAGAGGGCCAAAGGATTATTACCACTACCTCATTGCTAGATGAGATGACAGCCACAGAGAATACTGGAATGGACATAAACAAGGCTTACAGAGACTTCCAACATCTTATAGAGAAAGACACCAAACTTGACCTCAATTCTATCACCTTGTCTGACTATTGGAGGAAAGGCCTAATCCCCAGAGGACTCCTTATTATGAAGTTTCCAGCTAATGGAGCACAAGGTAAAACTGAATTTATAGATAAATGGGAGGCTATTCTCAACAAGTGTTCTTTTGACCTAATGCTACTTCTAATAGAATAATCTAAAAAGGACAGACAAGTAGTCCAAACAGAAATTGAATCAATAAAAGGAAAATCATAGAACACAGTGACAATTCTAACAAAGCACAATGTGATGAGATCTTGAAAGAGAAAGTAGACACATTCACTCTGACATTGAAGCAAGACAACCGAAGACAATTTAGAAGAGACGAAGGAGACTATAGACATGGCAAGGTCTTTGCCCTAGAGAAAATCAAGGTGCAAGAATTCAGAATTATATCCGCAGAGGAGGAAGTCTAGATCTGTTTCTTTCAACTTTACGAGCACTGACGATGAGGATCACCCCAGACACTCAGAGGCCAGCTCCTCCCAAGATTTTTTAGATCAGGAAGAGGAGTCACGCAGGTTCCTCAACAAGAGAGGGAGAGGATGGTGGAACTGATTTAAGTTTCCCTGCATTAAAGTCTCCGGCCACTAGGAGCGCCGCCTCTGTATGAGTGGTTTCCTGTTTGCTTATTTCCTTATACAGCTGACTGAGTGCGGTCTTAGTGCCAGCATCTGTCTATGGTGGTAAATAAACAGCCACGAAAAGTATAGCTGAAAACTCTCTAGGTTTTCAGCTCCGTCTTACCGGAGTGTGCTGTTCTATCTTGCCAGTGCAGCGTGTATTCCGCTAGCTGTTTATCCATGTCGTCATTCAGCCACGATTCTGTGAATCATAGGATATTACAGTTTTTGATGTCCCGTTGGTAGGATATTCGTGATCGTACCTCGTCTAGTTTATTGTCCAATGATTGCACGTTGGCGAGTAGTATTGACGGTAACGGCAGCTTTCCCAGTCGCCTTCTCCGGGTCCTCATGAGGCATCCAGCTCTTTTGTCCTCTGTACCTGCGTCGCTTCCTCTTGCAAATAACGTGGATGTCGGCCCTGCCGGGTGATTGGAGGATGTCTTGTACTTCTTGTTTGTTGAAGAAAAAAATCTTTGTCTAATCCGAGGTGAGTGATCGCTGTCCTGATATTCAGAAGCTCTTTTTTTGCTGTAAGACACGGTTGCAGAAACATTATGTACAAAATAAGTTACAAATAACGCAAAAAAACCCACATAATAGCACAATTGGTTGGGCGCCCGTAAAACTGCTGCCATTTCTTCCGGCGCCATTTGTGTGGAGTAAAGATAAATGTGCGACAGAAGCCTACCGTCAATTACACAATGATGAATTCTACCAATCTCTTACCTTCAATCCTACAGAGGACCTAAAAACTGAATTGAAAGGGATCCTCACAGAAGCTAAGGAGAATGGCTACATTTCAGACAATGAGTACAAATGTATTTTCAATGGCAGTCTGCGTATGGCTTCTTTTTATCTTTTTCCAAAAGTCCACAAGAATCTTGAAAACACCCTAGGCAGACCAGTCAGTAGTGGTAACAAAAGTCTGACAGAACCAATCTCTAAGTACATTGATTACTTTATTAAGACTTTTCTGATGTCAGTCCCAGCCTATCTTCAAGATACCATAGATGTGTTGAAAAATTAAGGAATTGAACAATATAGGTACAGCTTCCTTTTTAGTCACCATGGAAGTGGAGTCTCTTTACACCACCATTGAACATGAACAAGGATTGGCAGCTATGCACCATTTCTTGAGTACCCGGCCTGAAACTGAGATGCCTCCTACAGAATTCATTGTCTCACTGAATGAATAGACTCTTAATCATAACATTATGTTTCAGGACCGTATTTTTAAACAGGTCAAAGGTTGTGCCATGGGAGCTTGCTACAGCCCTTAATACGCTGGTTTGTACTTGGGTAAATGGGAAAATGACTTCATTTTGGATCCTTCTAATAACCATTTCTTTGACCGGATTATATGGTGGGGACGATATATTGATGATGTTTGCTTGTTCTGGTCCGGCTCAAAAGATTAACTTATTTCCTTCCACCAATACCTCAACAGCATTAACCCTAACATCAAACTAACTATGGAGTACAGCAAGGGTAACATTCATTTTTTGGACCTCGACATCAGTAAAAATGACAAAGGTTGTTTGCACAAATCAATCTTTAGGAAGCCTACAGATAGGAATACCATTCTGAGGGCAGACAGCTTTCACACCAAAATGCCAAAAGAGAACATTCCATATGGCCAATTCCAAAGAGTCCGCAGAATTTGCGATCAGGAAACAGACTACAGTGTCAAATCTGCTGAATTGGAGAATCACTTCTTGAATTGGGACTACGGCGCTCAGGTCCTGAAAGATGCAGGTATAAGGCCTGGAATACTTGACAGCGAGAACTTCTTGTGAAGGGGAATGCCTCGTGATACATCAGAGAGTGTGTATTTTGTTACAAAATACAGCACTGAAGCAGAGAATTAAAAGAATCATATAAAAATAATTGGGGAATCATCCAAAGTGATACGCTACTACGCCAAGTCTTCCCTGAGCCACCAGTCATACATTTTAAGAGATGTCCTACCCTAAATGACAAATTAGTCCACATCTATCTTCCTGGTGACTCTCAAAAAACTTGGCTTGACCACAAACCCAAGGGCTCTTTTAAATGTAATCAGTGCAACCATTGCAGAAATATTGCACAGAAAAAGTATTTTGTTGACACAGCTTCTAAAATGGAGTACGTTACGTCAAGCATTTCATTAACTGCAAAACCACTCATGTCATCTATGATTGGAATGTCCACAGTGCAAGTTGTTCTACATTGGACGGACAAAGAGTCGCCTTCAAGACCGCTTAGTGGAACACAAGTACGCCATACGGGTAGGCAATGAAGACACCCCATGGCAAGGCACTACAAGTCCTTACACCATGGTAACCCTGCCTCAATTAGAAAGGGGGACCGTCTTAAACAGTTAAACCAAAGGGAAAGTGTTTGGATTTACAAACTACAGGCCACTAAGTATCCTGGTTTAAATGAAGATATGGATTTCTCACCCTTCCTGTAGGGTCGTGATAGGTCCATTTGCTGTCATCTAGTGGACAATTTGCTCAATTGCCCTCAGCTATGTTTAGACTGTTGTTGTTCATGTTTGCTGTGTTCTAGTGTACTATGGAATATATTGCTTTCTTATTCTTGACACTTCTCCCAGTCATATTTAAGGTTAGAACTACCGTTCTAGGCGTTCTGATACTTCCAGCTTGGAAAGAAACTTTATCAAATGGAACCTTTAACAAGTGGAAGTGGAAAAAGTATTATTATTATTATTATTAACCATGTTTTCACAAGCGTAGCAGGCTGTGAATTCTGCAAACAACGTTTCTAGGATGGGTTATTAGCAGGAAAATATATATTGGTCATATTGGTCGTGGCCTCCGAGTGGCGCTGTGGTCTAAGGCACTGCATCTCAGTGCAAGAGGCATCACTACAGTCCCTGGTTAAAATCCAGGTTGTATCACATTTAGCTGTGATTGGGAGTCCCATAGGATGGTGTACAATTGGCACAGCATCATCTGGGTTTTGCCAGGGTAGGCCATCATTGTAAATAATAATTTGTTCTTAACTGACTTACCTAGTTAAATAGAGATTAAATAAATTTAAAAAATGCAATTTTGTAATGTGTTTTGTTTTGTAAATTGTTTTGTAAATATTAATTCACATTTGTGGTGCCACTAAATAAATAAAAAATTATTTAAGTCAATATTGTCAATATGTTTATTATTAGTATTAAAATACCCAAGTGTGGTCAACTATTTCAGCACTGTTTCATGCTGCTCTGAGACTAGCAAGACTACTTAATAAACATATAAAAAATGTATTAACCCTGCATTATATTTGTATAAACGCCCCTTAGATATTAATTTAGAATCCTCTTAATGCAATTAGATCTACTGCAGTACAAGGAAATGTTATGGATCTGCCAGTATTTTAATTTAGAGATTCAGGTAAAGAAATGTGTATGTAGAGGCGTAACTTTCTTCACCAGTTGTCTTACCATTTTGTACAATTGTGTGATTAGCCTACCAGTTGGTGTAACTGCAATGTTAATTCTCTTGAGAGGAATTTTGCAATTCACTATCACAATATTAAAAACTTTCAAATGTATTCATGAATTAAATTGCTTTAGCCGACACATATGTAACCGTAGAAAACGGTTGCAGGTCGGAAGGCAATCTAACAAGTGCAGATCGGAGGGCCATCAAGCCAAACAGACCAATGAAGCACGGGTCAACGGCTGGAGTATCTATGACTCTCTGAGGACTGGGTAGGGTAGGGGGCCCATGCCCTCCACTTCTCCCTTCTCCTGGCTTGGGGTTCTGGGCCGGGAGGGTCGGGAGGGTGGCTTCGGCTCTCGCCCGAGCTCGGATCCCCACATCTCGATGTCGCCTGGGTTGAGCCTGACCGTCTCCATCCACCCTTTCCCCGTTAAGCACAGCCGCATGGTGCACCCCTTTTCCCCGTTAGGCATGGCCGCATTGCGCACCCCCTTTCCTGTTAGGCATGGCCATATGGTGCACCTCCAATATCAAGGTGCACATGGGCCTATTTATATAATGAATATGAATTCGGAGGGCAAAAATTATTAAATAGTAAAGCATTAGAGTTTTAAGAATTGTGTGTGTTCAATTATTTGTGACATTGTGGCATTTAAAGCATACTGAAGTTAGAAGCAATGGGATTTGAAGCAAGCATGGGGACTGGTCTTGATAAATCAATGAGATTTTTATTTTCACTGAATCTCCGTTTGGGTATTGGTTAGAATTAGGGTGTGGAAATGTTATGCTCTTAGTACTGTAGCCTACTCCCGACCGGTCACATTGTACAGCTCCATATTTTCCTAACGGAAACCCTGAGGGTTTCATTTTTTGTTTTTCTTGGAATAGAAACACCATAATATGAATCAAATTAATTAATGTACATTTCTTAAAATCAATCCCATATACTATATTCTTACAAAAAAAGGTTTTAAATTCTCGAATACAGCCAATATTGAAGACAAATGTCAAATGCTTCTCAAAGATGCCCTCTGCTGGTCAAACTAGCGCTAACTAGCATTAATGGCAGCAATGGCTAACAATTAAATAACGTGCCATAGAATTATGCGGCAGCCCGTAAGGTGTGCTGCAGTATGACGCAACTTTTACAAGAAGAACCACAGTTAAGTACAACACATCATTGCACATCCCTCTGGAGTTGTAGTCTCAAAAAGAACTTCAAAAGGGTTATATTACTGACCTGAATTTGTTCTATCTGGAACCTTTTTCAGAGGGTTCTTCTTTAGTGACAAAAGGGTTCTACTCACCTGTGCATTATTAGTATGTGTTCATAAAATAAGGCCCTGTTTGAAGATCTCTACAATGAATAGTTGTCTCTTTTGGAGTCTCTTTTTTTTGTTGCAAGTTGACGCTCATTTACTGCATTTCTATACAATTAAAACATTATCACCTTGACTGCTGTAGCTTAATTCACCTCAGTCTACAAACACAGCCTATTAGCTATATAATTGTAGATTGTAAGTCACTCTGGTAAGCAATCCAGTGCATATTTGGTTATTTTCCTGCCAAAAGGTGAATTAATCTCCCAGTGTCTGGTGATAAATCAGACTGAACCAGGTTTTTTCTGGGATTTTGCCTGTGCTTAGCTCTATTCGGTTTATTTTTTATCTTGTTGTTGATCCATCCTTAGTTTTCGCCTATCACAGCAATTCAACTCTGTAACTGTTTTAAATTCGCCATTGGCCTCATGGTGAAATCCCTGAGCGATTTCCTTCCTCTCTGGCAACTGAGTTAGGAAGGACACTGTATCTTCGTAGTGACTGGGTGTATTGACACACCATCTATAGTGTAATTAATAACTTCACCATTCTCAAAGGGATATTCAATGTCTGCTTTTTTTACCCATCGACCAATAGGTGCCCTTCTTTGCGAGGCATTAGAAAACCTCACTTTTTTGTGGTTGAATCTGTGTTTGAAATTCACTGCTCGTCTAAGGGACCTTACAGATAATTTTATGTGTCGGGTATAGAGATGAAGTAGTCATTCAAAAATCATGTTCATTTTTTTCACTCATAGGTAGTTATGGACCAGCATGTATCTAACTGGAATATTATCCCTGTGTTCATTATCAAATATATTTTTGGAATAGATAAGGGTCAGATACAAATTAACAGTTGTACATTTTTTCAATACAATGCAACTTAGTTTAAGCCAATTTTCAGCACTCTTTGTTGTACAATTTGCAGATTTCGCATGGCCCTAGTGCTTGGTCTCCAGTCTGCACCCCCATTAAAAAAGCTAAGAAACGCCCCTGTTGCTAACACAGCATCTCTCCCACAACCCTGAGAGAAGGGCTGAGTTCAGAGCTCCTTGACTGGAAGGTGAGGTAGGGAACACCCTGTCAGGGTTCTAAAGCACCACAGCCTGACAGCATCACAGGCTGAGTAGAAGGTAGACAGCTTCTCCACAGACACCCCTCACCTCCTCTACCCACACACATACTGTACAGTATATACACACACTCACACACGATCCCAGAGCATCTACACCTGACCTCTAATGTGTGAACTGGGGGGAGGAGGGGAAGGGGGAGCTTAGCAGGGAAAGAGAGATGTCGGAGGAACACGTACAACACACACTTGACAAGCTGGAAGTTCAGATCCGGTCCACATCTTACGAGCTTAGCACTGTGGTGAACGTCTCATTTCAACCGATTCAGCAAACACAACATTTTTGTACAGAATGGTGTTGAGTTACAGTAGAAAAGGCCTACAAGGCATGTTCTCTGAATACACAAGCAGTAAACATGCAAGTCATTGACTAAATATTTCAATATTCTTTCATCTTCGTAATACCACATTCAATATTTCAACCTTAAAATTCTGAGCAGGGTTTCCTGCATTCCTATATGTTCTCTACAATAATACACATTTAAAAAATGTTTTGCCCCATATAAGACAAAATGGAATTCATAGAGAAAGTAATTGTCTAAAGCTCAGCTCATTATAAACTGGGTGGTTTGAGTCCTGAATGCTGATTGTCTGACAGCCATGGTATATCAGGCCGTATACCACAGGTAGGACAAAACATTTATTTTTACTGCTCTACTTACGTTGGTAACCAGTTTATAATAGCAATAAGGCACCTCGAGGGCCATTATGTGTAACTGTGACCTTACACAAGACAGCAGCCTCCTTTAGATCCCTTTATAGGAATATGTTGAGGAGAGGCCCACCAATATGAATGAGGCTGTGATCAAATGCAATCACTGTTATGTGGGGATTGATGATTACACTGAACAAATTATGATGATTACACTGAACAAAAATATAAACGCCTAATGCAATAATTTCATTGATTTTACTGAGTTACAGTTTATATATATAAAATAAAATTGTATTAGTCACATGCGCCGAATACAACAGGTGTAGACCTTACAGTGAAATGCTTACTTACTAGCCCCTAACCGACAGTGCAGTTTCAAAAAATATGGATAAGAATAAGAGATAAAAGTAACAAGTAATTAAAGAGGAGCAGTATAAAATAACAATATATAAAGGGGGGTGCCGGTACAGAGTCAATGTGCAGGTGCACCGGTTAGTTCAGGTAGTATGTACATGTAGTTAGAGTTAATTAAAGTGACTATGCATAGATAACAACAGAGTGTGGTAGTGGTGTGGAGAGCGGGGGGGGGGGGGGGCAATGCAAATAGTCTGGGTAGCCATTTGACTAGATGTTCAGGAGTCTTATGGCTTGGGGGTAGAAGCTGATTAGAAGCCTCTTGGACCTAGACTTGGTGCTCCAGTACCGCTTGCCGTGTGGTAGCAGAGAGAACAGTCTATGACTAGGGTGGCTGGAATCTTTGACAATTTTCAGGGCCTTCCTCTGACACCGCCTGGTATAGAGGTCCAGAATGGCAGGAAGCTTGGCCCCAAGCTGTACTGGGCCGTTCGCACTACCCTCTGTAGTGCCTTGTGGTCAGAGGCCGAGCAGTTGCCATACCAGGGAGTGATGCAACCAGTCAGGATGCTCTCAATGGTGCAGCTGTAGAACCTTTTGAGGATCTGAGGAACCATGCCAAATCTTTTCAGTCTCCTGAGGGGGAATAGGTTTTGTCGTGCCCGCTTCGCAACTGTCATGGTGTGCTTGGACTATGTTAGTTTGTTGGTGATGTGGACATCAAGGAACTTGAAGCTCTCAACCTGCTCCACTGCAGCCCCGTCAATAAGAATGGGGGCGTGCTCGGTCCTCTTTTTCCTGTAGTCCACAATCATCTCCTTTGTCTTGATCATGTTGAGGGAGAGGTTGTTGTCTTGGCACAACACAGCCCTCCCTATAGGCTGTCTCGTTGTTGTCGGTGATCAGACCTACCACTGTCATCGGCAAATTTAATGATGGTGTTTTTTGTCCGTAGCTTATGTCTGCCTATACCATATCCCCACTTCCCTGAGACGGTTTCTGACAGTTTGTGCAGTACTTCTTCGGTTGTGCAAACCAACAGTTTCATCAGCTGTCTGGGTCTCAGACAATCCCGCAGGTGAAGAAGCTTAACGTGGAGGTCCTAGGCTGGCATGGTTACATGTGATCTGCGGTTGTGAAGCCGGTTGGACGTACTGCCAAATTCTCTAAAACGACGTTGAAGGTGGGTTATGAACATTCAATTCTCTGGCACAGCACTGGTGGACATTCCTGCAGTCGGCATGGCAATTGCACGCTCCCTCAAAACTTGACACAGCTGTGGCATTTTGTTGTGTGGTCTTAATTGTCCCCAGCACAAAGTGCACCTGTTTAATGATCATGCTGTTTAACCAGCTTCTTGACATGCCACACTTGTCAGATGGATGGATTATCTTGACAAATGAGAAATGCTCACTAACAGGGATATAAACAAATGTGTGCACAACATTTCAGAGAAATAAGCTTTTTGTTCATATGGAACATTCATTTCTGGGATCTTTTAATTCAGCTCATGAAACATGGGACCAACACTTTACATATTGCTTTTATATTTTTGTTCAGTATAGCTCCCATGCAGTACTTTAACCCCCCATAGACAATATGGAAATCATTTTCAGACGGTGGAATAAAACCCCCTCGTTTCTGAATGCCTCTTCCTATTAAACAGGGATAATCAAATAGACGAGATGAATATGTAACCTGCCATGTGAGCTGGCCTAGCTGATGTTCACCCTCTCTCTGTCAGCACTACAATAGATTGTTAATGGGCAGTGAGTTATGGCAATAATAACCATGCCTCCTTATAATAAGGTAATCAATTTGATATACTGTCAATTGGCTCAGATTAATGCTTAATCTTCGTTCCCTATAGGGTGTAGCATAATTGAAGGTTTCTGCGATTATTGACTTATGTTGAGTAAACATCTGTTTGGTAATATTTTTTGCTGAGCACACCCATTAATTATGATTGTGTGCGATTAACAGAGTGCACATTCAGAGCACAATATTGGAATTCAGTTTGTTCTCTGTGTACCACTGACAAATGAGGCACCCATCTTCCCTTAACATCCATATTGATTATGTCTCGTTTCAACCTTCCTCTGACTAGAACTGTGACTAGATAGTATAAACACTGCTACAGTAGCTACCACTGCAGCAGGCCCAGAGATTGAATGGGATCTTTAATGTTGAAGGACTGCTAATCTTATCTGTTTCTAACTACAGAAACAATTTCAGAACAACAAACATTATGTAAACATTATTAAAGTAACAAGTGTTCAATGACTCTCTGTACATACTGCAGGGCAGCAGTCTCTAAGGTACAGGGTAGAGTACCGGGTGGTAGTCGGCTAGTGACAGTGTCTAAAGTGCAGAGCAGAATGACTGTTTAACAGTCCGATGTTCTGGAAATAGAAGCTGTTTTTCAGTCTCTTTGTCCCAGCTTTGATGCACCTTTACTGTCTCTGCCTGCTAGATGGTAGCAGGGTGAACAAGCCGAGGTTCAGGTGGCTGATGTCTTTCTTGGCCTCTTCCTGTGACACTGGGTGCTGTAGATATCATGGAGGGCAGGCACGGTGCCCCCGGAGATATATTGGGCTGACCGCACCACCCTCTGGAGAGCCCTGCAGTTGCGGACGGTGCAGTTGCCATACCAGGTGGTTATACAGCCCGACAGAATGCTCTTGATGGTGCATATGTAGAAGTTTGGGAAGGTCTTAGGGGCCAAGACAAATTTCTTCAGCCTCCTGAGGTTGAAGAGGTGCTGTTGCGTCTTCTTCACCACATTGATTGAAAACTACTGGCTGAAAATATACAAAACCTTTATAACGCATATTTAATGGTACCTACTGAACCATCAGATAACCCACTGACCTGAGATGGATCAACTTCTTCAACCAAAGCCAAGCATGTGTCCTGGTCTATATTAGGGACTAGGGGGCACTAATACAGTACATTGAGTACTTTGATGGCCTGTTGGACAAGCAGTAGTTCAGTGACTGACAAAGAGGAAAGTGACCTGGGGGGTTCTAGTAAGCTAACATATGGATTGTTTCAGGATCGTCATACCATGGATCATTTAGCAAGTTGATTTACAATTTTAGGACCCCTGTAGGTATGCTTTAAATTTTTGGTTATTTTATAAAATATGGAATTTGGCCTTTACTACTATAGTAGCACATAGAAACCCATTGAATACCACATTCATAAATGGCAAAACAGACAGTAAAAAAATGTATCATAAGGAAGTGTTGTGTCATGACTATTATTAACTGACTTGCCTAGTTAACTAAAGGTATAAAAAATTACGTGATTAAATTAATCATATAACAATTCATTTAGTAGTAATCTGTGGCACCACGGTAAAAGTTATTTAATGAGTTACTATCTCACAACTAAACTCTAAAGATATAAATATCTCTTACATCAGTCAATTCATTAATTCTTATTTACCTTATCAGTCTCACTCTGAATGTTGCAAAATTCTTGGATATCTGCATGAACCCTAGCATAAATTAAGAATCAGCGATATACAAATTGGTCTTCATTATTTATTTACTAACTAACTACATATTCATACAGAAATACTTAAACACACACACAATATAGTTAATGGTTACTAACACAAAGCAATAAATGGTCCCTATTGGACTAAACTGATAAGACAGTTTGTTACTCAAAATGGCGGATTCAAAAGAGAGGGAAAGGGAAAGACAAAGGAATTCCACTATCGTACATACAGCTGATAACTATGCTCATGGAAATGTGAATACATTGCACATGAACGGCCACTCATTCAAAAGAATTGCAATGTACATATTTAGTTGTGTATGTCTTTGATGTCTCTCTGTTGAAAACACTCGATCCATCTACGGGGAGTAATTCGACAGAAAGTCTCTGGTTGTGTAAGTCTCTGGTTGTCCACCAGAGGTCACCATATCTTTTGTAGCCTTAGCTTCTCTGTCTCAGAGTGTGTGTTAGACGGATCTTCCAGAGGAAGTGTTCGTTAGAAAGGATCTTTCAAAGTACCACCTGGTGGTTCTCGGTCGAGTTTACTAGACTAAAGTACTTAAACAGCTGCAGACTGAATGTTCCTGTATAGTCTTCTTCTTTGAGAGAGAGTTTCAGAGTTTCTAACCATTTCATACCTTTCACGTCACGCTGTCGGTCACGCTGTCGGTCACGCTGGTCTAATGTTGAGTCTAACCATTTTACACGTCCAGCTTAGCGTCTTTGTACTGGTCCCAATGGTTAATTATTCAGGGTACAGCTAGAACCCTTTTACATGCCCATAGCAACCCGGCAATGAACTGGTCTCTAGAGATTTAAATTCCTACCATTTCAATGTGCAGCCACACTCCACATTTTCCTGGTCTGATGTGAATTTCGTCACGAGTCCTTTTATAAACTCTGGCAAAAGGGCGGTTCCATTACGTTTGGCATAATGTCTGTGCAAACGTAGGCTTGGTTACTGACTGGATTAAACTTTTATGTGAAAAACAATTCTCATTTAGAAGTCTAACATCACATTTCATCTTCTCACAACTAGTTTCATATTTAATCATGTAAGTTCCACATCTGGGAAATGTACACTTTCAGAGACACAGTTATGTTGTTCTACTGTCTTTAATGACATCACCAAATCTTAATGAATTCGATAGGATTGTTCTTTAAATACCCACGGACCATTCCAAATGTTTGGATTACAGAAATATTGTTTCATTATACAATCTTGGATGTCACTGTACTACAACATCTCTCTCTGTTGCAACAAATAGATTTTTTACTTCCATTTCTGCAGAGTGGGAGAGAGAGTTCCTGCAGGTATTCATGACTGTCATAAAACAACCAAATTCACCCCTCTCCCCCTCTGTAGGAGAGAGAGGGCGCTGTAGAGTGGACCCACTGTAACCTGATCCTTCAGATCCTCACAGGAGAGTCATGACAGAAGAAAGTATTGAAATGTCTGTTCTATATCCAGGAGATATAAGAAAGCTCAGGAAATGTTGTAGTTTTTTGGACACATATTTAAACCCCTTTATTTGTTGACACAAAGCTACCTCCATACTTCCATTCAAACAGAGAACAACATTGTGTTCGTGAGAGTCTCATCTTTTCATAGAGTGGTCATATTAGTTTGTAGGCCAAACCACTTGGACGCTACAGACGTTTTTGTGAGAAAACTGATTTCCTGACAAACACCTCTGTAGCTCGGCCACCGTCCACCGCATATGCCGAATGCCAACATAGGCGAATGCGGTGGATTGAGACGCAGCTCAGATATCTCTCGCTTAAACTGACGGATTAGATTGGCACACAGGTGTTTTAAAAAAAAAAATTAACAATCAGTGCTGCCTCTTTCCTGACCGTAAACACAGCTGCAGCAGCAGCACT
Organism: Salmo trutta; assembly: GCF_901001165.1. Classification (NCBI taxonomy): domain Eukaryota; kingdom Metazoa; phylum Chordata; class Actinopteri; order Salmoniformes; family Salmonidae; genus Salmo; species Salmo trutta. Next base: position 21,373,555 of record NC_042970.1, on the reverse strand, counting down.
CTGCACGTCTGAGCAGGACTGTAGAGATTATTTACTGTCTGAGACTGTGTTCCGTGGGAATGAATATTCCTGAAAGACTGAGAGGTAGGGAGGGAGGGAGGGAAAGAGGAAGAGAGGGGGTGTTATATTGATCAGAGGTTTAGAGAATTCTCTATGTCTGAATTTCAGGATATTTATGAAGACAAGAACCCTCACAATTAAATTCAAACTGCTGTCTACAATTGAATTGCCCTGCTGTCCAATCAATATGCTTTGCAAATGAAATCATACTGAAGAGAAAGGGGCATAAGGCCTTTATTAACATGATGTGCTCAAATTGTATCACGATCCTACTCTATCTTTGAAAGCATTCTGTTTGTAGCCAGAAGCAGTCATTCAATTGGGACCACTGGAGACAGAGTCCAAGATGGCTGACCGTTGTTTACAACGTAATCTACACACGTTCGCATACACTGTTTTGTGGTGGTAGCCATGTGCTTTACAGAGACGATAAAGCCTGCATACTAGCACTGGAGCAGCACTGGAGCAGCACTGGAGCAGCACTGGAGCAGCACTGGAGCAGCACTGGAGCAGCACTGGAGCAGCACTGGAGCAGCGTGAGCAGCGACGACGTCATCAGGTCATCCAGAAACAAGACAGACATTGGATGAATATTAAATGTTAATAACTTCGGCTGTGAGTGATGGAAAAAAAAATAGACCTTGAAGACAATTACTAATAATTCAATGGATATTTTTGTCACAAAGGTGATAAAGAGTGTCTTTTTAGGAATTTTCAAATTGGACCGTCTATGGGAATTGTCTTTTTGGGCTGGCCATCAGCTAAACTGCAATAACAAAAGTGTCTCTTTGAAAACAAAAAGTGTATTTTTTTGAATTTTCTAATTGTACTTCTCTGTAAGGCCGTAAAAGGGAATTGTCTTTTTGGGCTCGCTGTCAGCTAAAATACAATAACGAAAGTGTCCTCTGAGCACAGTGGAAGCGTGCTTCTAGACAGGAACCCTGGGTCCTTGTTTTGGTCGAACAACCCATTTGTTTGTTGATCCTCAAGTATCACTTATGCTTTTTTTGTATTAATCATGCACCCATTATTTTAAAGAGGGCACGAAGTACTGTATGTGAGGAACAGCTTTTTCCTGTAATCTAGAGCCATAATCATTATGCCTAATTATATGTAAATAAATATGTATATCTAAGCATACCTCTTTACCTGTTCAATTGTCATTTTAATGAGGGTATTATTCTGACTGTTGTAAATCACACATCTCAATATACTGCACTAACACGCCTAGGATATTACATCCAAATGGACAAAATATGGGATCATAACACACATCAATACAGGCACATATCATGGCATCATAAATAATACACAAATATGATGATATTATCATTAGGTGCCAGATTACATTTAAACAAAGTATTTCTCTGCATATCTAAGCATACCTCTGTAGCTTCCTGACTGGTGGTTCTCTTTTTTTAAAGAAACTAAATATTGTATGCTCCGCTGCATCTCTGGTAAAAGATTGAAAGGAATATGAGCCTTATTTAGTACATTTAATAACAGTGTGTTTGTCTAAAGTCTAGCAATCTTGCCAGCAGGCATGCCAGCTAAGATAGTTAGACAAGCTACTCTAACTTGATTAATAGCCTGAAATGACTTGGTAGCTACACTATATACATCTTTTGGTAACAAGATCTTAATCTATATATTAGAACTTACCTTTGATTTCTCATAACTGAAAAGGTGAAATATCATGATTGTTCCTTCTGCCATGCTCGGGTAGGGGGCGTGTAAATCAGAGGTGTGTTTGGGAGCGCCAATTATCCTGTGGTTTGGTTTTTGCTATTGTTGGCTAATTTCAGGGGAGAGATTAAAGGTTACCCCGGTTTATTCACTGCGTTAGGCATGGTTTAACACTATTATTGAGGTGTGTATTTATGGTAATTGTATGCCAGCATTACCTGAATACGTTGATGTGGATTTAATACCTCTATATAGATAATACCTTGACGGATGCAGAATGGTTTATTCCAAGGTGAGCCCTTAATGGAAATATCTGCCATTCCATGTTGTGTTGTGTTGCGGCCAGATGGTTATGGTATTCTTATGGCTCTGCCTCAGTGTTTGTATTGATCTGGTAAATAGCAGAACACAGGAGAAGGGTGCATGTATGCATGTTGGTTATCACATCATATACTGTATGTCACCCTAGACCCACTCCAATTTGCTTACCGCCCCAATAGGTCCACAGATGACGCAATCACAATCACACTGCACACTGCCCTAACCCATCTGGACAAGAGGAATACCTATGTAAGAATGCTGTTCATCGACTACAGCTCAGCATTTAACACCATAGTACCCTCCAAACTCGTCATTAAGCCTGGGTCTTGAGACACTGGGTCTCGACCCCGCCCTGTGCAACTGGGTCCTGGACTTTCTGACGGGACGCCCCCAGGTGGTGAGGGTAGGAAACAACATCTCCACCTCGCTGATCCTCAACACTGGGGCCCCACAAGGGTGCGTTCTCAGCCCTCTCCTGTTCACCCATGACTGCGTGGCCATGCACGCCTCCAACTCAATTATCAAGTTTGCAGACGACACTACAGTGGTAGGCTTGATTACCAACAACGACAAGATGGCCTACAGGGAGGAGGTGAGGGCACTCGGAGTGTGGTGTCAGGAAAATAACCTCACACTCAACGTCAACAAAACAAAGGAGATGATCGTGGACTTCAGGAAACAGCAGATTGAGCACCCCCCTATCCACGGGACAGTAGTGGAGAAGGTGGAAAGTTTTAAGTTCCTCGGCGTACGCATCACGGACAAACTGAAATGGTCCACCCACACAGACAGCGTGGTGAAGAAGGCGCAACAGCGCCTCTTCAACCTCAGGTGGCTGAAGAAATTTGGATCGTCACCAAAAACACTCACAAACTTTTACAGATGCACAATCGAGAGCATCCTGTCGGGCTGTATCCCCGCCTGGTAAGGCAACTGCTCCACCCACAACCACAAGGCTCTCCAGAGGGTAGTGAGGTCTGCACAATGCATCACCGGGGGCTAACTACCTGCCCTCCAGGACACCTACACCACCCGATGTCACAGGAAAGCCAAAAAGATTATCAAGGACAACAACCACCCGAGCCACTGCCTGTTCACCCCGCTATCATCCAGAAGGCGAGGTCAGTACAGGTGCATCAAAGCAGGGACCGAGAGACTGAACAACAGCTTCTATCTCAAGGCCATCAGACTGTTAAACAGCCATCACTAACATTGAGTGGCGGCTGCCAATATACTGTCTCAAATCTCTAGCCACTTAATAATTAAAAATTAGATATAATAAATGTATCACTAGTCACTTTAAACAATGCCACTTTTTATAATGTTTACATACCCTACATTACTCATCTCATATGTATGTACTGTACTCTATACCATCTACTGCATCTTGCCCATCGCTCATCCATATGAGCGATGGGCAAGAATATGTATGTACATACATAATCTTATTCATTCCTTTACACTTGTGTGTATAAGGCAGTTGTTGTGAAATTGCTAGATTACTTGTTAGATATTACTGCATGGTTGGAACCAGAAGCACAAGCAATTTCGCTACACTCGCATTAACATCTGCTAACCATGTGTATGTGACCAATAGAATTCGATTTGATTTGATTTGACAAGTTATTCCGAGGAACATCATTACAACATGAAATGGTTGAGGACCAAAAAAGGCACAAATGTTAGCTAAACTGACAGATCTCGATCATCTTTCTTCATAATGTTTGATGATTAAAAAAATCTAAGATTAAAAAGATAACCTACCAAGGGGGTTTCAGATGTATTGCTGCTTTTCAATTTAATTCTGTTACACGCAGTTGCCTCTTTCTAGCCTCTTGTAACAGGCAAACATGCCAGTACATTTGCAGGACGGTATGCATACTATGTACTGGTTTGAAAATCACAACAGCTATCAGTAGAACATTGATTCATCCCTGGCTGTGCTCCTCTAGGTTTGTCAGAAACCAAGGACAATAATATTGATATTGATGTAGCATCACAAATCATTCAATTCACCTTCTGACTTATATTTACAACTATTTATTTACTGACTCAGAAATCATAACTCGAGAACCCAGACAGACCAAAACTAACTATAAAAAGATGTTTTGTCCAACAATACATTGCCATTGTCCTCTCAGATCAAGGGTATGGATAAGGCAAAGTGTCTGCCATAGCATGGTAGGCCGTTAAATTAACATCATCATAGAGGCTGGCTTTTGTAGCTGTTGAAACTACATTAAACTATTCTTACATTTCTTGAATAATGCATCCTGTCTCGCAGGTGTTTTGCAGCCCCCAAAAGCTCTGGACAACCAGTCTTTAATTTAGACACACAGAGGGTTTACCACTGAGTCTTGCAGTACATACCAAGTGTTCAAGCTGCCCTTGTGAAAACAGTTATGTATGAAAAAGTACTTTTTCCAAAGTTCCAAACAGCCATGGAAAATGTTATTTTAACTTTCTATCAATATGACAGTCATAGAAGGTATACAAAGTCCCTACAAGAGAAGACATAATCTTCAGTCACACGCTTCATGTGAACAAACATTGTATCTTGAATGAAATACAAGAATATAATTAAACCAAATGAACCACAGGGATAGAAATGTGGTTTGATAAGAAGCCTTGTCATCTTCACTCACTGAGCTAATTGATAAAAAAAATCGGACACTGACAGTTGTCAATTATCTTCACATCCTCCAGATCAGACAGTTGTGCTTTGGAGACACTAAGAGCAATGCTATCAATATTCATATCAGATCCAAATAAAAGCATGGACTTCTCAGCCTTGAAGAATTTGAATATTGAGCAGCCTTCCATAATTTCTTTCCTGGGGCTGGCTCTTGAGATGAAAGGTAAGAGAAGGGCTTTGCTTGGCCTGGTCAACTGATTTTAAATTGCTGATATATGCATCCCTTTGAAAATCAAATTCATTGCTCTCAAGAGGGCCTCCTTCTTTGATATTTTTCTCTATTTGTCACCATGATCTGAAGCTTCGACCACATTATGTGTAAGATGGGGCAACATTGACTGTTACGTACCATATTTTCCTTCTTATTTGATTACAACGGGCAGTAAGGACAGCACATCACAGTATTGATGCAGGAAGTACAAACCCTCCATAAACAAGGTTAAATATGTATTTTTTTGTAAATGTTAGAGTAACAACTGTAACAGATGACAGTGACATTATTTGATGATAGTTGTTCAGTGACATAGAGTTGCATGAGAATTTGTTGAATCAGACCAGGGAGAACATATCACAAAGAAACTGAAGCCCAAATATGACACCGCCACTGAGGTACATCTGTACATGCTTCCAAATTAACTGTAAACCAATCATCTCATCATGCTGCTGTAAAAACATCACTATTATGTTTGTCTGGCATTCTGTGCCAATGAGTTATCCTCTTCTTACAGAGGTGCAAGACAGAGCCTGTTCCATCCTCTCCTTGGACATTCTCTCTGGCAATAGAAGAACATGCCAACCGACCCTCTCATCCCAACATGCTGCCTGGGATCTGGACACTGTGATTTTGTTAATGACCATCCCCACCGGGCAGGCAGTTGGGCGGGGGAGGAAGGGAGAGTGATTGTCAGCCAGGGCACTTGGCCAGAGGAGGCCTAGCTGAGTGTTGGTCCAGATAATTAACGGAGCCTGTCTCCCCCCTTAAAAAAAAGCTTCCTGAGGTGGACTGGGCCTGGCCACGCGGTCCTGTGGTCACTCTCCCAGATGGACTGTGCGTGCCTCTGTGCATGTGGACAGTCTTCAGAGAGGTCAAACAGAGACCTCACTCCCCCAGGCCCCTGGGGACAGCGAGAGACTGAACCAGACAACCTGCAATCCCTCCTGGAATCTACAACACTGGCCTATTCTGAGACAACAGACCATCCGGCCATGTCTCCGGTGGTAAACAGTCTGTGAATCTGTTTCTAAGAGCTGGTTTTACCCAGGGACCTGCTGCACAGCAGCTCCCACCAGGACATTCTCAGATCTATCCCCCCAGTGTCTTACGTCAAAATATGCAGGCTTCTGAGATCGGGGCCTGGCATATCAGTCCCCATGGCCCTCATCATCTAAATAGGCTTTGTAACTGGATTTCCTATTTTGGACACATTGCTACAGCTTAAGGATCTGACTCTTTTTTTCAATTTTTGCCTAAAATTAAATACCCAAATCTAACTGCCTGTTGCTCAGGACCTGAAGCAACGATATGCATATTCTTGATACCATTTTAAAGTAAACACTTCGAAGTTTGTGGAAATGTGAAATTAATGTAGGATAATATAACACATTAGATCTGGTAAAAGATAATACAAAGAAAAAAAAAACATTTTTTTTACCATCATCCTTGAAATGCAAGAGAAAGGCCATAATGTATTATTTCAGCCCAGGCACAATTTAGATTTTGGGCATTAGATGGCAGCAGTGCATGTGCAAAGTTTTAGACTGATCCAATTAAGCATTGCATATCTGTTCAAAATGTTGTATCAAGACTGCCCAAATCTGCCTAATTGGTTTATTAATACATTTTCAAGTTCATAATTGTGCACTCTCCTCAAACAATAGCGTGGTATTCTTTCACTGTAATAGCTACTGTAAATTGGACAGTGCAGTTAGATTAACAAGAATGTAAGCTTTCTGCCCATATCAGATATGTCTATGTCCTGGGATTTTTTCTTGGTACTTACAAACTCATGCTAATCACATTAGCCTATGTTAGCTCAACCATCCCGCGGGGGGACACCGATCCCCTGGAGGTCAAGCCCTGCATGTTTTTTTTCAAAGTCTCATGGAATGTAGGCCTACATTGAACACCAAACGATGGCTAATACTGTAGGCTGAACAATAGAACAGCTATTTCCATGTTAAAATGTTTGATGGTAGACCACTCTGGTAGGCCTACACTATGATCAAATAGCCACAGTAGCCTATCTGACCACTGTTAAAACTAACTTAAAGTGGGTACAGCCTTAGTGTTCACAGTAAACGTGCACCAGAAGATGCACAGAATTTTCACAACATTGAAGTTTGTGCTCAGCAGACCTGAAATTTTCTCCGTGACAACAAAATTTGAGTGACCATTGCTTGGCCCCTAAGCCCTTTATCGAGTGGCCACTTGCTAATGTGTTTGATAGTGATCACTCGAGTACGCAGGAATGAGCATTGAGACGATGTGCACTTGACGTCCCAAACTTGGCTAAATTTTCCATACATTTAAATCCATTTACAAGCTTACCATGAGCCATCTCGCTTAACAACTATATTCTGTTCTCGAGAGCAACAAATCACCTCACTCTTACCACATAGCACAAACGAACAAACCAACTCAGATTATTAGTATTGACATTTACATACAGTAGCTAGCTAGCCATTTTTTTATAACATTTGTAGTAGCGTTTCTATTTTTCGTTTTTTTTTTTACTAAATCAATATGATCACACTGGAGGTAGCGTTTTCCTTGATCCTGTTCCAGGTGATCTGAGCATCACGCAAGAGGATCCCTGACCTGCATCACAGGAATCGTTGGCATAGGTTTCTCCGTCAAGCTGTTGCTCTTTTGGAGGACAGGAATGTAAGCAGCTAGTCCAGCTATACTGACTAACCAGTTAGCAATTTGTTTTAAATAGTAACTACATTTCTATATAGCTGTGATATAGCAGGTATTAGAACCATTTAGGTGTTGCTGTTGCCAGAACTGCGGGGCTAATAATTTGCTAGCTAGGTAGGCTAGCCACCCATTTGTTCATTTTGTATCAGCTCCCATCCCAACAAAATCCACAATGAAAGTATTCACCTAGATATTTATAGAATATAGAATCACTGTAGTGTGTGTTGCTTGAAATTAAAATGATTTTAATAAAAGCACAACCAGCATACTTTGTCTGAAATGTAGAATGTGGAGTTTATTCATTTCACTACCCAAGATATAGCTAAGTACAGTAGCCTACAATATTATTTCTAATTCATAATTGTAATGAATTCCATTTAGTTTCTAGATGATCAATCAATCAACTACATGTGTGTGTGAAGTCAGCTATTCTGTTAATTAAATGTGTTGTTTATTCCCCATCTCTTATTTCAGGTAGGTTGCATTGTCTCGCACAGGAGACTGAATGTCTGCGTTCCAATCCTGAGGCTCTACGGTGACGCAGAGGGGTGCCTCAGTCCATGGTTGGGGAAAGCCCCTGGAGGTCTTGATCTTCATATACTGGCTAGCCCACAGCCTTTCCTATAGGGTAGTAACCAGCACCTTCAGTGTCCCGAAAGCAACCGTATGCCGAATAGTTCATAAGATTGTTCCTGATCTTTCGTCCAATCTGAAGAAGACCATCAAAGCAATGTGTTCAACAACGCAGTTGGGTCATCGATGGTTGCCACATATGCATTAAGTCAGGACTACTTAAATTACAAACAGCTTGACTCCATCCAGATGCAATATTGAACTTATTTGGTCAGACTTAACCCTCCCCACCATGTTTCACAGGCCATCTGTGATGTAACGGGGAGGTTCCTGGACATCTTTGTTGGCTATGCAGGGTCGGTCCACAATACCAGAGTCCTGAAAACAGTTCCTTCTGCCAGACCGTCAGCTACCCACCACCTGGCTTCTTCTTGTTGGGGGATGGTGGCTATCCATACCAGGAGAGCTATGTCCAACTCATTACCTCGTTAAGGCAACCTACCCAGGGAAGGATTCAGGAGCGGTTCAATGCCATACATACGAGGGCTAGCAATATGGTGGAGCAATCCTATGAGCGGATGAATGCAAAATGGCCTTGGAGGGGCAAGTCCCCTTCTGGCCCGAGGTGGTGGCGGCATGTGCATTCCTGCACAATGTGTAGGAATCTCTGTCTCTCTCCTCCCTATTTCCACCCTCTCGCTCCCTCCCTCTTTGTAAATAGATATCGCAGATTTTTTTTACATCCATTGTTTTTGGTGTAATCTTTTCTACCTACGCTATTCAGAGTGTTATTTACCAATGATCAGTTCATTGTTATTTTATTATCAAAAATCTGTTCATTATTTTATCACCTGAGTGTTGGCAATCAGCAATCAGTTCCTTGTAATTTTATCACATGCTATTAACCTTAGTGTTCATCAATAATCATTTACTTGTCATTTATTACCCGAGTGTTCATCAATTGTTTGTGCATTATTTGATTGGTGGGCGTAACCTGTCTTATTTTCTTGTGTGTTGATATCATTTGATCTCATTTCCACATCATACATGCCTTAATGACAAGCTGATGTCATGAAAACCAGGTGCCCTAATTATGCATTGAAGTTTTTGATCACTTCTGCCCATACTCTCATTACAGTGATACATGAGAAAAAATGTAAACGTGTTTTAATATACATTAAATCTACAATTTTAGAGTGCATCCTATTTTCCTTAATGTTGATTTATCAGTAATATTTAGACTGCCAAACTTGTTACACTGTTTGATTTGTTTGAAAAAGATAAATGTGTGTGCATAACTCTTTTCAATATTGTGGGATTTACCAACACCTCCACAATGCTTGACATAATCGATCAATATGTATCTTAACTGTTGATCTCAATTTGACTGAGAATATCTAGTGGTCCAAGGAAGATACATTGAAAATATTTGACATGAGACCAAAGTTGATTTAGTAGGCTATATTTTATTTAATTAGTTTAATCACAATTAATTTCATTCATCCTCTTCACCATCTGTCAAGATCGTAAAAAGGAGTAGACCAAGGTGCAGCGTGGTAAGTGTTCATCGTTGTATTTATTTTAAATCAGAACACTAAAAACTAAATAATAAACAATGATAACGACCGTAACATCTTGCAGGCTTAACAAGCAGTACAAAAATAAGATCCCACAACTACAGGTGGGGAAAAGCTGCCTAAGTATGATTCCTAATCAGAGACAACGATAGACAGCTGCCTCTGATTAGGAACCATACTCGGCTCAACACAAAGAAATAGACACCATAGAATGCCCACCCCACACCCTGACCTAACCACCTAGAGAAACAAACCGTCTCTCTCAGGTCAGGGCGTGACAGTGCCCCCCCCCCCCCAAAGGTGCGGACTCCCGGCCACAAACCTGAACCTATAGGGGAGGGTCCGGGTGGGCATCTATACTTGGCGGCGGCTCTGGTTCGGGGCGTAGCCCCCACACCGCCCCCTGATCCCCCCGCTTCTGTGTCGCCGGAGGAACCAGACCGTGGATCATCGCCGGAGGCTCTGAACTGCCGACCGCCGCTGAAGACTCTGGGCTGCATACCGTCGCTGAAGACTCTGGGCTGCATACCGTCGCTGAAGACTCTGGGCTGCATACCGTCGCTGAAGACTCTGGGCTGCAGACCGTCGCTGGAGGCTCCGGACTGAGGAGCGTCGCTGGAGGCTCGGGACTGGGGAGCATCGCTGGAGGCTCTGGACTGCCGACCGCCGCTGAAGACTCTGGGCTGCAGACCGTCGCTGGAGGCTCCGGACTGGGGAGCGTCGCTGGAGGCTCGGGACTGGGGAGCATCGCTGGAGGCTCTGGCCTGACCTTCCCTGTGGCTCAGTTGGTAGAGCATGGTGTTTGCAACACCAGGGTTGTGGGTTCGATTCCCACGGGGGGCCAGTAAAACAAAAAAATGCATGAAATGGATGCATTCACTACTGTAAGTCGCTCTGGATAAGAGCGTCTGCTAAATTACTAAAATGTAAATGTAAATGTAAATGACTGAGGAGCGTCGCTGGATGCTCCGGACTGGGGAGCGTCGCTGGAGGCTCCGGACTGAGGAGCATCGCTGGAGGCTCCGGACTGGAGAACGTCTCTGTAGGTTCCGGACTGGGGACCGTCGCTGCAGGCTCCGTGCCATGGATCATCACTGGAGGCTTTGTGCCATGGATCATCACTGGAGGCTTCGTGCCATGGATTACCACTACAGGCTCCGGACCATGGATCATCACTGGAGGCTTCATGCCATGGATCATCCCTACAGGCTCCGGGCCATGGATCATCACTGGAGGCTTCGTGCCATGGATTACCACTACAGGCTCCGGACCATGGATCATCACTGGAGGCTTATTGCCATGGATTATCACTGGAGGCTTCGAACCATTGATCATCACTAGAGGCTTCCTACGTGGAGCTGGAACCGGTCTCACCGGACTGGGGAGACGCACAGGAGACTGGGTGCGCAGAGCAGGCACAGGGTATACTGGGCCGTGGAGGTGCACTGGAGGTCTGGAGCTTAGGGCTGGCACACCCCGTCCTGGCTGGATGGTCATCTTAGCCCAGCAAGGGCGGGGCGCTGGTACAGGACGAACTGGGCTGTGCTGGAGAACGGGGGGGTACCGGGCGTAGAGCAGGCGCAGGATAACCTGGGCCGTAGAGACGCACTGGAGACCAGATTCGCTGAGCCGGTGCACTTCTTCCTGGCTGATGGCCAACTCTAACACGGCAACAGTGAGGAGCTTGCACCGAGCACACCGGGCTGTGAGTGCGCACTGGCGACACCGCATAACACGGTGCTTGCTCGGTCACTCGCTCCCCACGGTAAGCACGGGGAGTTGGCTCAGGTCTCAACCCCGACTTCGCCAATCTCCCCGTGTGCCCCCAAAAACATTTGTTGCCGCTGCCTCTCGGGCTTCTGCTGTTTCCTTGCCTGTTCTTCCCGGTATCGCCGTTCTGCTTTCGCTGCCTCTATTTCCTCCTGCGGGCAACGATACTCCCCAGGCCTTGTCCAGGGTCCTGCCCCATCCAGGATTTCCTCCCAGGTCCAGTCCACGGCCCACACTGCTTGGTCCTTTGGTGGTGGGATGTTCTGTCAAGATCGTAAAAAGGAGTAGACCAACCATCTCTCCTTATATATATCCTCATCCCACCCTGCCTCCTCCTTAAAATCATCTCATAGGACATTGCTGCTCTCCCTCTTTCTTAGCCCTGCTCTTCCCTAGCTGGTCCCCTCAATGGACTCTTGGCTGGTCTCCTGGCTGGCCTGCTCTGCATCTGAAGCCACAGCAGACGACGTGTTCTCTTTCCTGGGAGTGCATGAGAGGCATAATAGAGGCCCTCTGACCGATCGCCTCATGCACTGCCTGGAAGAATGCCACGTCGCTGCTGTGACCTCGCTGGAATCTGTCCCTGACCCTGTGCCTTGCATTATCAGTTCCTGTAAGCAATGAAGCATATACACAATCCTGTTACACAATCATTTATCTCATTACTGTCCTTTACTAGACCTGCTTATTTATTCCATGTAATGTTACTATTGAACAACAAATGGGAAAAAATACCTACGTTTGGCGGTAGGTGCTGTTATGTTGTGGTTTCTGACTCTTATGGGGCCAAAGTAACTGACCCTCTGTGATAAATACATTTTTGAATGGAATAGAGGTGGATCAATCAACCTGACACTGACAGCTAACTAATGTTACCTTGTACTTCCTCTTTAATTTCTCCCATTTCAAGCTCACCTGCATGCCAGACACTAGTCACATTTATTTTATTACGTCCCGAGAAGGATATTTTAAGATATTGAAAACACAATGTGTGCAATCAACGAACAACAGTGGCGAACCCATTAAGATTATTTCTAGATGGCTGGCTAGCTAGCTACTAGGCATAACTTACTCAAATCCCCCAAATTACTCAAATGCTATTGAGAACAAATTGTTATTATTATTTAGTTTGCTAGCTAGCTAGCTATATAAGACATTTCTAGATGACTACTACAACTAATGTTACCCAGCTAATGTTATGTAGCTAGCTAGCTAACATTATGCCACCAAGCTAGCTAGCTACGTTAACGTTAGTAATGTTGACCAGCAAACCAGAGCTAATGTGAACGTAGCAGGCTAGCTACCTACCAAGGTAGCAAGCTAAATAGTTTGCAGTCAATAGGTCATAGAAAGGTCTTGTTGTGGTAATGTATATTTCGCAAACTCCATTTAGAGAACATTTTGAGTAAAACTAGTCATAAAACTCTGCTAAGCATAACGTGGGTTTGGTTAGCCATTTCAGTTGCTATGTTGTTGCTCGGTAATATGCTAAGATTTATGAGAAGAAGTTGCTGCCAAGGGCGCCAAGTCGGCATAGGATGCCCACTCGATAAAGAGGCTTACTGAAGGGCGCAGCACCCGATGACTCGACAACTATCGTTTCAGATTGGCTCGATTGACTTGTGAACGTGCATACTGAGTGATTGAGTGCTCAAAGTGCTCATAGTGTTTGTTTAGAGATTCAGCCAGAGATTCCCAGGAGAACTGCAGGAATGTTGTTGCTCTAAAGTGAATGTGTGTGGGGTGAGAACTAAAATAATGATTATGTCAAAGGTAAAGAAAATTGTAATATACTGTATAACAGGGAGTAAGACTACAACAGGAGAAAGAGGGATCTGTGCAACAGCATGATACATATAACACCAACATGGTAGATTCTGGTCAAAGTTAATGACAGTGGCTGGTTTTAAAGAATAATTTGTTCTTAACACCAGCCTCACAACCAGCAGTCAGCATGGCACAGATAAAAGTCACAGTTATCATAGGGAAAATAACAGAAGGTTCCACTTCCGCCTTAATAATCTTCATTGCTCTAGCTACATTGTCACTGGAGAGAAGATGACCACAAAGATACAGCAAATGAATGAAAATTCCAGGAAGTGATGTCACAAGTGATAAGCATTTAAAATTACACAAAGGCCACAGCAATTGTGCTTGGTCTTTTAAAAATGACTTTCTCTTTCTTTCTTTGTCCCTGCTCTCTTACCATAGCATCCCTTATCTACAGTAATAATTAAACCCATGAGGGAGTACTTTATTATGGACATATAAACCTTTTTAAAATGGAATTAAAGATGTTATCCCTTTCATTGTAATAATGAATGGATATGAAGAGAGTTGAACCTCTTACTGTCTGGCTGACTGAGTTGAAAAGAAACAAGTTTTCCTCAGATAGTTAAGCTTGTCATTTGACTTGTTGCTCGCAGTAACTTTGGTATCTCGGCAATGACTGATTCTATGAAACCTCTCTCCCAAAGAATGACTGATTCTATGAAACCTCTCTCCCAAAGAATGACTGATTCTATGAAACCTCTCTCCCAAAGAATGACAGCGCATTCACTTGCTTTTTATGCATTAGAAGAGTGTTCTCTGTGGGAGCATTTACTTTGAACACAGTATAGTGTTCAGAATATTCAGAGTAGGAGAAAATAACTAGGGCTGTGCTTGATTGAGAAGTTCTAACATATTATTTTGGATTTGGATAATCGCCTGTCGTAATACATTAATTCCTAAATATATAATACAGGTCATGAAGCCCTGGTACATTCTGTGAGGGAGTGTGTGTAATTGCAGCTCTCTGTTTTTTCACTCCACCGTTTTTACATAGATCTCACATAATAAGAGCTCTTGATACGGTTTCATTATTCCCATCCGGTCATGCTAACGTCTAGCTAAACTTGCTAGGTGCTCTCTTCCATTACCCTCTCCCATCATTAATAACGCAGAACTCAGCTCTGACTAGCAGTAATGCTACCAGGGGAATGGGAGCTGTGTTACAGAGATCACCAATATCTTATCAATGGGCAAAGAGGTAAGCTCAGGTGTTCTTACTGCGTGGGTTAAAAAGTGTGTGGGTGTCACTTATATCACATTTTAGACTATAATGAAGCCGGGAAAATGTCCATAACTGTAGATTTGTGATTTTTTATGAGTTGTTTGTTGGCGTTTGGGTTTGGTTAAAAAGACAAATGATAAATGTGATTGGAAGATGGAAAGGATGCGGTACAGGCCATAAATTTCATATCACACAGTATGTTTAATGAACCCACAGGTTTGATAGTGCTCGTACACAATTGGACCAGGCTTGTTGAATACCAAAACTTCCAATTAGGCCTACTGTACAATATTTGGAGTGAAGGAAGAATAGAGATAAAAAAGTGTCCATCAAAGACACACTCATCTCTTAATTCTATTGACTACTGAAATGCTCATGTAAGATCTGATAGGAAACAATCTTTTCCACTTGCCTGCCTAGCTGGTGCCTTATCCTTCATGAACCGTTAAGGTAATTTGCACTGTCAGCCAACTCCGGGACCCACATTTCCCCAACATTAACTGAACGATTAAAATCTCATTCCAGCTGTAATTCTGCAGTTAAGCACCTTTACCTCTCCCATGTTAGATCCTCCTAATCCTTCTCCTGACGTATGTGTTCACTCTTCTGAAATCATTCCAACTGATGCACAGAATGTTTTAATTAAGGAAAGTATTTTCAGGTGATAAGATATCCTAATATGAGTCCAGCCAGCTGATTTATAGATAGATCATCATTATCTCCCAGTAACAGGCTTTATCCAATGGAATCTCAACAGCATCTAAACAGTGCAGTATGTATTTCAAAGTATAGTTTACTGAAGCATCCAAGGTTAAAAAGTATTCCATAAGCACACAACAGAAGAGTAATCCTGTTTACTGAGAGGACTGAAACACATTGTTTGCCAAACCACTGTCAGTGATTTTGTTTTTGCCACCTAGCCACATTACAATGAAGATGTTAGATGATAGATCTCACATGGTGCCAGAACCTTATTATAATTTTCCTTTAATCAGCACTATTAATAGGACTGATGAGAATGGGAGAGGTGGTAATAATTACATCAGTTGGGACTAATTTGGTTAGACTGAGATGGAGGGAGGAAAAAAAGAGGCATGGGTCAGTCACTGGTGTGCTGTACCTGTTCACCTCTCCACTCAGCGAAGGATCTGAAATGAAATATTAATGCCAACCATCCTGCACCTGTCCTTACTTTAAACACTGTCTTAGAACAAACTGATGCTTTTCACTCTTTGCTGATTTATTATGAATTTAGTTAGGGCTCTGGGACATGCATTCTCTAAGCCAGAGTTTGATCTACAAACTTTCTTGAATTGAAAAGACGGGCCACAGGATCTAAAGCGCCTTGCTGTTGTTGGCAGCTACAGTACAATGTCCCTGCAGACCAAGCTATCAATACTTTCAACTTTCTCCACCATTTGATATGTTGTTTATTGTAAGTCTGGAACATTGCTGGAACTCTCCCTTGTATCTGTGCACTCACACTGGACAGTGTGAAGTGTATCGTATCATCAAAAGAGCCAGGGACTGTGACTCTGACCTTGAGAAACACAATGTATCTTATTTCTCCGTCCATGTCAAGGGCTGGGGGTCGATCACTGAGAGGATGTGAGGTGGGGGGATGGGTTGCTTTGGTAACAAGTATTTAGAGAGTCAAAAGGAATGAGGAAATAAATGTATGGGTCCAACAGAACATTGCTTCTCCATTCTTTTTATATCCAGGAGATATATTTTTTTATGCAAACTCTGCCTCCGCAGTATCCATCCCTCATATAGTCTGGGTACTACATGCTCACTCCACTTATCTGTAATAAATCACAATGTTCAAAAGAGGAAGAACTACTATCACATGAGATGTCACTTTTACCCTTAAATGAAGAAAGTGGAATAGGATAATGGACTAGTGACAACTGGCTTACTAACATACTTCATCACTGTTCGAGCTCCATTCCACTAGGCCTACTCTCTATCGGAAGTTTCAGTTACAAACAGTTTGGCCACTTCAGTGACTTTGTTAACAGTTAGCAAATAAATACGTAATGAAATGGAAACTTCAGCAATCATCAGACATTGCTTTGCTTAATGCTTAATGACAAAAGCCGTGTTTGAAAATTAAAAGGTGTGAATGTGCCAAAATAACTCCATGCTACTGCAAGTCATGCAGACATATTGATCTATGATCACATTTGCACGGACCTTTATGATAAAAAAAGTAATTAAATATGCATTATTTCAAACCTTTCAGATTAAGCTTCGGGAAGCAGAAAGATTTGGAAAATGTCAAATTGTCTCAGTTCCCAGTAATGCATGATAAATCGGCACACAGAATTTGTACCATTTCAAAATGCACATTTGATGTGCCTGAAATTATCCTTTTCCGTGTTTGATGTGCACATGAGATGAAAGTTTGTTTATCCATATGCAGATATCACTAATCAGTGTGGGTTATTAGCTTTTCTAATTGCTGAATATTCCTAATTAAGTATTGCAGCAGTAACAAAATTAAATAGATTAAATATACCTCTTCAATTAAGAGCATGAAGGACATATAAATCCATCCTTTAATTATTGATCATATTACCTTTCTAAGAGATCTTGTGGAAAACTTGGTGTACAGGTTTACAGTACTCTCAGATATGGAAAATAGTAGGGATGGAAGCTGTACCCATATTACACAGGCATGCTGCCTCTGCTGAGAAACCTCACTGGAAATGGGAGATAAAATAAATGGGTAGAAAAATAAATAAATAAAAGAAGAAATGCGTAATAAAAATAGACAGCAGATAAAGCTAATCAGAGGCGCAAAGGATAAATGAAATTCCCTCTCATCCTGTCTGTGGCACGGCAGGGTTATTAGTGATTAAAAAAAATGCCTCTCCCCTTCTCTCTCCCTCTCTCTCTCTCTTCCCCCAGACTGACTGTCAGCAGCTTTCAAACGAACCACTATCTCTGTGAAACGCTGCTACAAACACACTGCTTAAGCTCCTCTGATATTTGATTTAGTTTTTAGCTTTTTTAAACATTTAAAAAAAACAGAATTAGCATTTTGGCAAAGATGCTTGAAATGTGGCATTTTAAAGATGCTTCTTGTATAAGTATAGAGGGCCCACCTGAGGCTTGGGTCTTCTTACTGTTATCCATACAAAAAACAAGGCAATTAAAATGTCTATATATTTTTTGATCACTTTTACCAGTTGGTGTGAAGGTGAAAGTTTGAACCTGACTTTAGGGTACAGTATAAAAGAGTTAAGAGAGGAACTGCTTGTAGCGTGCACAATGTCAGAAATAAAATAAACTCAAAAGGTGATCATTTTATATTGAGAGTGTGTGATTGTGTGCATGTGTGTGTGTGTGTGCACGTGTGTGTGTGTGTGTGGAGGCGGGGTGGAAAAACAAAATCACACCTGCAAATCCAATGCTTCTGAAAATTACATTTCATTGTACAATCACACACACCTCAATGTGTAGTCACACTAACCACATTGTAAAAATAAACCATAATGACAATGTATGTGGTTACAGTTTGTAATTATTATGTACTGTACATGTTGTCGCAACACATCATCTAAAATGGGACATTAAAAACATGTCTGTCAAGGAACAGGTGGATAAATGTGGTACAAAAAACCCACCACTAATGATAGATTTCAACATCAGCACTGAAGCAATTGGATCCATGTTGACCTTGGAAATTCAAGTTGTCACGTCCTGACCAGCAGGTGGAGTAGGTGTTAAGTGTTGATCAGGGCGTGGCAGAAGAAGTTGGGTTTTCTTTGTTCTGTCTAGGTTGGGTGTTTCTATGTAGAGGTAATTGGTGGTGGAATTCCAATTGAAGGCAGCTGTGTGGTGTTGCCTTTGATTGGAAGTCCTATATTAGTTGGGTGTGTTTGTCTGTGTGTTTGTGGGGAATTGTTGTGTGCACTGCTGCGTTTTGTTTGAGCCTGCTACGCTGTTGCTGTTGTGAGTATTGTTTGTGGTTTTGTTTGTTTCAAGTGGATGCTCTAATCCTTTTTTTTGAACATTAAAAAATATGAGTATCCATACTTCCGCTGCGCCTTGGTCCTCATTCACTGAAGACAACTGTGACACAAGTAATGTTATGATCTTTGATACAACATTGAAGATGAAAAGCTGGCATGATTACAATCAATACATCTATTTTGTTTTTGTTGCATCAACTAATTTCCCGTGCTGTTAGATTTGATAATAAAAAAGATAGAGATGTCATCATACAGCACAAATAACATCAGATATAACACAAATATTTATCAGCACATGAAATATCAATGAATTTCACGCTTTCCACAAATCAGCATGTTAAGACTGTGATATGCTACAGTGCTATGGACTTCTGATGTACTGAATGTTGACTGCTCTGCAATACATTTACAAATGTGTTGAGCATGTTGATTTGATTCATAATTGAGTTGATACCACAGCGACTTCGCCATAGGGAAAAAGTGAGAATACGAGAGCACTCGGGAGTTATAGAAGGTTATTATCGTACCAACATAACAATCATTTTGAGATAGACACAGAGAAGATGGAATAGAGAGGGAAACAGACAGAGAAAAAGTAAAAATGCAGAGAGGTTGGATTGTTGATGGAGAGAGAGAGAGAGAGAATCCCTTACTGCTGTTTTTCAGCAGTGCCTCCACCCCCCTACAGACACACCCTTAGATGATGCTGTATGTAAGATAGGGATCAGAGCCGTATTAATCTTTGCTCCTACAGTGGAAGCCTTGGAGTCCACCCATCATGTCGTGTCCATGTAGATGAAGCGCCACCTCACTCCCATCGCTCTTTACACCCGTCTCTTCTGAAGATGCCTTTACACCAGATTAACTAGATTTGTGTTTTTGCGTTCCAGGCAACTAAATGTGTGTGTGTGTGTGTGTGTGTGTGTGCCAGGTTAAACGGATCAGCAGAAGTAATTACTGATATCCATCACTCTGCAACGTGATGTGTGTTGTTCATGTAAACACGTCCATCTGGCAGTCAACACCCAAGGCTGGGTGGCTGGAGCATCTTACTTTCGATTTACTCAATTTAATTTACTTAATTAAGTACATTTACTTAACTTACAGGTAACATCATTTTCATTTGCATATGTGCTGCTCCAGCAATATTTTCACATTTTCTATAATGGTTGTGCTGTAAGGGCAGTCATATTGGCCTGTCACTTACAGTGCCTTCAGAAAGTATTCATACCCCTTGACTTATTTCACATTTTGTTGTGTTACAGCCTGAATTCAAAATGGATTAAAAATAATAATAATTCTCCCATCCACACACAATACCCTATAATGACAAAGTTAAAACATGTTTTAAGAAATGTTAGAAAAAAAGATTGAAAATGAAATACATAAACATTTGCATTAGTATTCACACCCCTGAGTCAATACATGTTAGAGTCACCTTTGGCAATGATTACAGCTGTGAGTATTTCTGGGTAAGTCTCTAAGAGCTTTCCACACCTGGATTGTACACTGTTTGCACAAGCTCTGTCAAGTTGGTTGTTGATCATTGCTAGACAGCCATTTTCTAGTCTTGCAATATATTTTCAAGACGATTTAAGTAAAAACATTAACTAGGCCACTCAAGAACATTCAATGTCATCTTGGTAAGCAACTCCAGTGTAGATTTGGCCTTGTTGATTTTGGTTATTGTCCTGCTGAAAGGTGAATTTGCCGCTATGTGTCGGAAAGCAGACTGAAACAGGTTTTCCTCTAAGATTTTGCCTGTGCTTAGATCTATTCCATTTCTTTTTATCCCCAAAAAACTCCATAGTCCTTGCCGACGACAAGCATACTCAATTATGCATAACATGATGCAGCCACCACCATGCTTGAAAATATGCAGAGTGGTACTCAGTGATGTGTTGTGTTGGATTTGCCTCAAAGATAACGCTTTGTATTCAGGACATAAAGTTCATTTCTTTGCCATATATTTTTTGCAGTTTTACTTTAGTGCCTTATTGCTAACAGGATGCATGTTTTGGAATACTCTGTCATTTTGGTTAGTATTGTGGAGTAACTACATTGTTGTTAATCCATCCTCAGTTTTCTCCTATCACAGCCATTAAACTCTGTAACTGTTTTAAAGTCACCATTGGCCTCATGGAGATATCCCTGAGCGGTTTCCTTCATCTCCAGCAACTGAGTTAGGAAGGATGCCTGTATTTTTGTAGGGACACGGTGTATTGACACACCTTCCAAAGTGTAATTAATAACTTCACTATGCTCAAAGGGATATTCAATATCTTCTTTTTTTGTTGTTGATCAATCTACCAATAGGTGCCCTTCTTTGTGAGGCATTGGAACACTTCCCTGGTCTTTGTGGTTGAACATGTTTGAAATTCACTGCTCGACTGAGGGACCTTACAAATAATTGTATGTGTGGGGTAAAGAGATGAGGTAGTCATTTAAAAATCATGTTAAACACTATTATTGCACACAGCGTGAGTCCATGTAACTTAATATTTGACTTGTTAAGCACATTTTTACTCCTGAACTTATTTAGGCTAGCCATAACAAAGGGGTTGAATACTTATTGGCTCAAGACATTTCAGCTTTTCATTTGTAAAAATGTCTAAAAACATAATTCCACATGATTGGGTATTGTGTGTAGGCCAGTGACACAAAATCTCAATTTAATCCATTTTAAATTCAGGCTTTAACACAGCAAAATGTGGAAAAAGTCAAGTGGTGTGAATACTTTCTGAAGGCAAAGTATCTAAAACGCCCAACTTTGCAGCCTACACATTTCCAGTGTTTTCATCTAAGCCAAGAGGTGCCACTGTGATGAACTTTATCCTACTCATCACTATTTATCTAATTTAGTGGGGGGTAGTGCTCTACATTTTTAAGTCTTCTACTGTATAGATAGCACAGTATAAAGAGGACTGTTCGGAATTACCTTTTACCCTCTGCACTTTGAAGATTACGCTGTCAGTGTCTAGATCTAAGCACACCACACAGAAACAATCTTTGTCTGCTCTATATTTTTTTGAAATACATTGTGCAAATGTTATTGGCCGATATGGCAGTAAATGAGACCTCGGTGTGCTGTAAATGCGTGGGGAGATGAACTGTGTGTGCGGAGGGTAGATAAGTGCAGATTTGACACCTTTCACTGCCAGTCTACGACTCCTCCCTAAGCCAAGCCTTAACTTTAATGAGTTGGAAATGGACTTCTGGGCCACCCTAATAAAACAGACACAGCTGGAGGGTAAGAGGAAAAATACCAGTACATTTCCTTCCACAACAACCCAGGATGGATATGCATTGTGGAGAGATACTCCCCTCATGTTTATGTAGTCAACATTTGGTTCCTGAGAGAGATCAGAAACCTCTTTATCTGCCTCTTCTCTGGGGTTGCTCTGGGGGCAGGACCTAGAGGTTATGTCTGTCTGCACTACAACTATGGTGACTCAGTCACATTACATTTTTATCTCCCCAATTTGGGGCTGTTGATTCTCACCTCTTCAAGTTTGGAATTGCTGTAATGATTTGACTGTAGTGTACTGCTACAAATACTAATCTGAGCCAAGCATGTTGCCATGTCCACTTGCATTTCCCATCGGTCTAGGCTCAGATGGATAAAACTTTAAATGAGGGGGGGAAACCACTAAAGGAGTTCAAGTCTAATTCCCCAGTCTGCCTGTGAGGTGGCATAGTCTTTAAAATAGCAAATTATCTAACAAAATCAGCATGTAGAAGTGGATCACTGTTTAATATGAGAACAATGTCTCTTCTTGCTGTGACCCACTGCCTCTTTTAATAGACCAGTGAAGTCCTCCATTGAGCACCAGGCTGCAATGTTGAACCACAGCAGCTAAGGTCAGCTCATTTAAATGGAATATTCAGTATGTACAGTATATAACATTACTTGTGTGAGGGTAATGTCAGTTCAGGTTTAATATGTTAATAAGCTTTACAGTCCCATTTATAGTACTGACATTATATGTTGGGTAATTGTTATGCTGGCTTTGATGTCGTATGAATACTGAGAGAGAGGTGGAGGGTCAGCCAATCCAGAGTTAGCATAGACTGAGAAGTATGGCGATATTACATTGCTGTAGAAATCGGACAGTGCACGTTATGTAAAGGGAGTCAAGAGAGGTTGGAGGGCTCTATTCAAATGTCTTTACTTGAGAGGTAATTCTGACTTTATATTTGTCAACGTAATCATTCCTATCACGGTCATACCTGTGTAGTGGTATAATGCCACATTTTCATGACTGCTCTTAATTCTTCACACAAGTAAAAGCGAGACTATGGTGTGCTGATTATCATAAATGCCACAGCCATCCTAAATGTCTTTAATCCATCACCAAAAATGCTGAGCTAATAAGTTTAGCCCCACATATAAACAAAACACCTGCCAAAGGTGAGAGAGAAAAAATCTCCCTATCATTGATAATGATATGGGGCAATTTAGAAGCCCTGAATAGACAGACAGCTCTGGCCATGAGTGAGTGAATGAACGTTCTTTAAACATTGTTGAACTCTGGAGAGTAATTCACTGCTAGGACAAGATGTCGGTTGGACAGACAAATGTATGTGCATAATGCTTCAGAACATTAGCGGATGGGTTCCAAGGTATAACCTCCTCTTTATTTAATGTACTCCTCACAGATGGATTGATACAGTGGGAAGCAGATCGGAACAATGAATATTTTGCTTATAACTCATGGAAAATAATAACCAGTGATCCATCGCCCCTGTCAAGTCCTGGCACCAAAGTCTGCTTTCTTAGTGCATAATAATGACATATGTGATAAACCATGCACTGTTGTGCTTCTTCTTGGTCTAGAGTTAAATAAGAAGTTGCAAAAACCAAACCAAACTGTCTTCTGGTTTTCTATAAAGACAACAATTCTGTAGCCTACAAGAAAATATGTGGGCCTTAAGCTGGAATCAAAGTTCACTTCTTTGTCTGCTTTGTTCTAGTGTCACGCCCTGACCTTAGAGTTCCTTTAAGGTCAGTCCGGGGTCGGCGGCGAGGGACTCCGCTCTAGAGGCGCCACCAAAGTGGGGTGAGACAGTGGTGGAGCGGGGTCTGCGTCCCGCCCCTGAGCCGCCACCGCGGATAGATGCCCACCCGGACCCTCCCCTATAGGTTTAGGTTTTGCAGCCGGAGTCCGCACCTTTGGGGGGGTACTGTCACGCCCTGACCTTAGAGTTCCTTTTTATGTCTCTATTTTGGTTTGGTCAGGGCGTGAGTTGGGGTGGGCATTCTATGTTCCCTATCTATGTTTTGTATTTCTGTGTTTTGGCCTGGTATGGCTCTCAATCAGGGACAGATGTACATTGTTGTCGCTGATTGGGAGCCATACTTAGGTAGCCCTTTTTACACCTGTCTGGTGTGGGAAGTTGTTTTTGCATTGCTGTGAGAAGCCTGCGAAACTGTTTGTTCGTTGTGTTGCTTCTTGTTTAGTTTTTTTGCTGGTTCACCGTTTATATTAAAATATGATGAACCCAACCCACGCTGCGCCTTGGTCTCATTCCAACAACGAACGTCACAGAACTTCCCACCACAAGCGGACCAAGCAGCGTGGAAAAGAGGACTGGAAATGGGAGGACATCCTGGACGGCAAGGGATCCTACACTTGGGAAGAGATCCTGGCCGGAAGGGATCGCCTCCCATGGGAACAGGTGGAGGCACTCAGAAGAGCGGAGGCAGCAGGAGAAAAGGACCAACGGCAACGGTATGAGGGAACACGGCTGGCAAGGAAGCCCGAGAGGCAGGACCAACGGCAACGGTATGAGGGAACACGGCTGGCAAAGAAGCCCGAGAGGCAGCCCCCCCAAACACGGGGAGATTGGCTAAGTCAGGCAATAGACCTGAGCCAACTCCTCGTGCTTATTATGGGGAGCGTTTGGCGTGGAGAGCACCGTGCTATGCTGAAGTGCGCAGTCTTGCCCATCCGCACGCACAGTCCGGTGCGGTCGATACCAGCCCCCCGCAAGTGCCGTGCTAGAGTGGGCATCCAGCCTGGAAGGAGTATGCCTGCGCAGCACATCTGGCCACCAGTGCGTCTCCTAGGTCCAGGCTACCCAGTGCCTGCTATACGCACGGCAGCCATCAGTCCTCAGCACAGCCCAGTTCGCCCTGTGCCTGCACTCCGCCCGTGCAGGGCTACAGTTACAACCCAGCCAGAACAGGTTGTGCAGGCTGTGCGCACCTGACCTCCAGTACGTCTTTGAGATCCGGTCTATCCTGTGCCTGCTCCCAGAGCCAGGCCTCCTGCATGTCTCCCCAGCCTGGTGAGTCCGGTGCCTGCGCCCAGAGCATGGCCTCCTGCATGTCTCTCCAGCCTGGTGAATCCTGTGCCTGCGCCCAGAGCCAGGCCTCCTGCATGTCTCCCCAGTCTGGTGAGTCCTGTGCCTGCTCCCAGAGCCAGGCCTCCTGCATGTCTCCCCAGTCTGGTGAGTCCTGTGCCTGCTCCCAGAGCCAGGCCTCCTGCATGTCTCCCCAGTCTGGTGAGTCCTGTGCCTGCTCCCAGAGCCAGGCCTCCTGCATGTCTCCCCAGCCTGGTGAGTCCTGTGCCTGCGCACCGAGACAGGCCTCCTGCACGTCTCCCCAGCCTGGTGAGTCCTGTGCCTGCGCCCAGAGCCAGGCCTACTGACAGTCCGGAGCTGCCAGAGCCGCCCGCCAGTCCGGAGCCGCCAGAGTCGCCCTCCTGTCCGGCGCAGCCAGAGTCGCCCGCCAGTCCGGAGCTCCCAGAGTCGCCTTCCAGTCCAGGGCCCGCTGCGAGGGTCCCCAGTCCGGGGTCGGCGGCGAGGGACCCCGCTCTAGAGGCGCCACCAAAGTGGGGTGAGACAGTGGTGGAGCGGGGTCTGCGTCCTGCCCCTGAGCCGTCACCGCGGATAGATGCCCACCTGGACCCTCCGCTATAGGTTTAGGTTTTGCGGCCGGAGTCCGCACCTTTGGGGCGTACTGTCACGCCCTGACCTTAGAGTTCCTTTTTATGTCTCTATTTTTATTTGGTCAGGGCATGAGTTGGGGTGGGCATTCTATGTTTTGTGTTTTGGCCTGGTATGGCTCTCAATCAGGGACAGCTGTACATCGTTGTCGCTGATTGGGAGCCATACTTAGGTAGTCCTTTTTACACCTGTCTGGTGTGGGAAGTTGTTTTTGCATTGCTGTGAGAAGCCTGCGAAACTGTTTGTTCGTTGTGTTGCTTCTTGTTTTGTTTTTTTGCTGGTTCACCGTTTATATTAAAATATGATGAACCCAACCCACGCTGCGCCTTGGTCTCATTCCAACAACGGACGTCACATCTAGTTGGATTTGAGGATTGTCCGTTCACTGTGAATGAAGATGGCACCATTTCTTATGAAAGTACTGACATATAATGTTATCATCATCACATCTTTCTTCCTCTCCCGGCTAGCTGCTAGCCAGAAATGTGTCTCAGCAGAATGTCGCTGTGATTGGAGTTCGTTCTGCTGATGACATCTGCCTCTTAGGTCTACTAACAAAGTCTAATTGAATCCTTCCCTGTTCCTGGCTGTGAGATGACACATGCAACTCAAAGGGGAGCCCTATTACACTACTGTTCAGTGTGCACGTGCTCGTGTGTGGGGGCAGAATAGCAGGGGAGGGGGAATTTTCCAAGACTCAAAAATTAGAAATTAGCTGGTTTGATGGACAATTCATTTAAATAACTATAAAAATATGCCATCAATCTGAAAGGGCACTTTTCTTATAGGAGGTCAAAATGGCAGATGGTGACTAACCTTAAGAGGAGACTGCTAGCAAAAAGGCATCCCTTGGGAATTATGCCAGGGAACAATGGATCACTGCACACAATTAAAGAGACTGTATATAGAGGGACAATGTGGGTCTTAACCATCGGTGCTGTAAATGGACCATAGGGATCATACTGTACTGTATTATGGTGAAGATGCTCACCACAATAGGGTAAGAAAGCAAGGAAAATACAGAGAGGGAGGGATGAAGCAAGAGAGATAGAACAAGAGAGAGAGAGAGAGAGATATGTTTTAACATTAGTTAATAAGTGAATTATGACAAGTAAGAAGTGAGTTGGAACTCCTGAATTCCTCTGTCACCACAGTAATACAACAGGAAAAACTCACAACTCAGTTGAACTCCACAATTCAGTTACTTCGAGCTGCTCCTGAGGAGATGCCTTCAACCATCCATCTCCATCTTATGTGCCTGTTTATTTCATTCTCTCTCTACAACTCTTTCAAAAGTAATCTAAATGAAAGAAAATCATGTCCACAATTCCAGTAGCAGAACAATCCCTCAGTCCCTCATCCAGAACACTGCTTGTAATGAATTTTTTAACAACTCGTAAATTAACACGGTTTGCACCATCGCTTCCGGCTGTCCCAGCCGTCTCCAGCAACCAAGCAGTTACTGTGGTAACTGAATGCGGCACCAGGAGAATGAAAAATAAAATCACCCAGACACTGTCACCGAACGTAATGGTTTTATGCACCATTTAAAAGCCTCAGAGAGTTGTGGATGTCAGGTTAGTCTCTACTGTGGAAACTAAAGTCAAACAGGAGAGGATGCTAGCGTGACTCAGGTGGCCCTAGAAACCCATTTAGAACTTAAGACTCACTTGCAGATAAATCCAAGTCATTTTCTTTTCCAACTCAATTGAAGGCAAATCTATTTGACTGTAGTGTGTTGTAAATTCTCTGTCATTACTACACAAACTGCTGAATATGTTTCACTCCTAGAGCCCCTCTAGGATAATTTGTCCAACAACATAGGCCTATTGGAAGTCAGCCACTTTCAATATTTCATTAACATCAGTGTTATTTGCCAGAGAAAAAGGCAAAACCCATCCAAAAAATGTATAGTTGGAGAGTTTTGTGTTTGTTTGACTTTTATAACTATCGGTGTATCTACTCCCTATGTTACAACCTTATACTGACATATTTGGAGACCAGCACAATAATTATTGCCAAAAACAGAACAATGCTCAAGGTATTTACATGATGGACAATGTTATAGTCAATGTTTCCCATGAATTGTTAATGGTTTTATATGAAGAGAACACTGCAGTCTTCATTATTGAGGGTGAAGATCATTCTAAATCAAATGATTAAGCAGTATCATAGGCCTAAGCGACAGAGAATTCAAAGTGTCTTAACCTGTTAATCCACTTGTCCTTCAGACAAGGAGGTGACTGAACATGTTATGTTGTTTGATGCAAGAAAACACTTTACAAAATAAAATATATCATTCCCATATCATTATTACAGAGGAATCTGACAAATTACGCTACCCTCTGCTTATTGGCTACTTAGCTATTCAAGCCTTTCTCAAAATACAACACTGCCCCTTTAAGACATAAAAAAAGCTGTTTACCTGACTCGCTTTCAAAGATGTCTAGAAATGCACACCTTTTGTGCTCTTGTAGTAAGCTATCAGTCCCCCATTTCTGACTACAATTATTTAACTGGGCTAATAACTGTAACTAGAAAAGGATATGCACAAATGTGCACACATTGATACATATAGATCTTACTTTGATCTCAAAACAAACGTATCTACTCAAGACTGCTCATGCTGTAAAAACATTCCAGTTCAGAGTGAATGGCACAGATCCATATATGGCAATGGTCTATTTGCATATAGGCCTACTGCAGCTCTGCTTGCTTATGGCACACCGGCCTGTGTAGAGCGCGGGCCTGAGTCTTGCCTGTCAATACAAGAGAATCCTACTCTGATGCATTCTGCCTAGAACAGCTAAGCTGCTAACGTTAGCCATCAAGCTAACGTTAGCCACCAAGCTAAAACTCATCCCAGATGAGTTTTCCAATGGAGCCCTCTGTG
Source organism: Salmo trutta (assembly GCF_901001165.1). NCBI lineage: Eukaryota > Metazoa > Chordata > Actinopteri > Salmoniformes > Salmonidae > Salmo > Salmo trutta. Next base: position 21,345,074 of record NC_042970.1, on the reverse strand, counting down.
TCTGGAGAAGTAAATGAACGGTTACAGCACTGTAGGATCTGTATCTACTACTTTTTATTTTGGGACAAACTGGATCACTCAGAGTTCCAATGCGGCAATTGTTTGCTTGCCGAGGATTATAGGCTTAAGGTGTCTTCCTTGATCACGCAGGTAGCCAGCCTACGTAAGAAATTGGGTAAACGCAGAGTGGAATGTTTACTGTTTCTATGCCGGTGGCTAGACGGCGTTCGCGCATGTTGGATGAATCTCCGTCTTGTCATTTGTCATTATCCAACTGGCCGGTGTTGCCCGGAGTTCGTTCGCCAGGGGAGCCATCTCCTGCCTCTCCTCCCCCCATCTGATAGTGGAGTCGAAGGAGCACAGCAAGAGGAGCATGGCAATCAACGATGGTCGCATGTCACGAGCCGTGGAAGCCAAAGACAGCTCCCTCCTGCAAAGCAGTCTACACTTCCATCGAGAGGCCCGGAGTGGATACAAACTAATAGTTTCGCCGCTCTTGTGCCTGATCTTCCTAAACCTTTGTCGCTGGGGGTACCTGTGTCTGCGGCTTCTGTGCCTACTCCTACTCCTTCCCCTATGAATTCGAAGTCAATGTCGGCAACATTCCATCCCTGTTCTTGATCGAGCGGGCTTCTCCATCTGTCGGAGACCTGCACCATCCTGTGAAGCATAGGAGTGGGCAGATTTCCTAATGTGACTGTTCCTGGTGCAAAAACAATGTCCTATCCCAGAGTTCAAGTAAATTACATTATTAAGCTGCTCCCGAATGTACTACGCCAGGACATGGACATCCATTCTATTGTAGTTCATGTGGGTTTTAATGACATTATGAAGGGCAGCTCTGAACAGTTGAAACTGGATTTCAAAGAGCTGATTGACTCTCTGCAAGACGAGAATAAAAGAGCCATCATATCTGGCCCTGTGCCCTCTCTGAATCAAGGCATTGAACGCTTTAGCAGGTTTCTATCTCTTCACAACTGGCTACGTGATTGTTGCAGCTCAATGGGTGTAACTTTTGTTGACAATTTCAATACCTTTTGGAAACAAAACACGTTTTATGAGGAGGACGGATCCACCCAAATAATATGTGTTTCCCGATCCTTTCACAGCATTATAAGGCTGCATTAAGACAATGACTTATCAATGACCCAAGCCCAGCTCAGTTAATCCCTTGCATTGTGTTGCTGAGTCATCATAATGCTTTAGCAAATGTACATTTTACCAGAGGCGTTGGTAGACAATGTAAGTAACCTAATTTATGTCCCTCTTACTGCCCTGAATGCCTCTGCTGATCCTACAGCTATTGTATGTAGAAATGATGTGTCTATGAACCAGATTTATGTTGTTAGCACTGAGGCGGTGTGCCCTTGTAAGAAGACCACTGTGTGCAGCTCACCCTGCAAGCAATGAAAACAAGCAAGCATCCCAGAAAAGTGCTCAAAATAGCCCACGTTAACATACAGTATTACAGGCTGACCACACCGCTAGTGTCACGTGCGCATGCGCAAGCGTTGCAAAATAAATTTTGAAATCTATGTTATTCAATTATTGCACCCACACTGCTCGCGCGCGACAACGAGCGCCTGTGTTGCCAAGGGCTAAAATAGAGGTCCTTTCTATTTCTGATGCAGAATGCGCTGCAAGTCCTGCCTTTCCCATCTCCTCATTGTTTTATAGAAGCAGGTACCCACGTGCCATCTCCTCATTGGTTATACCCACTTGGGTGATTGAAAGATGAGCTGTGTTGCCGGTTGGCGTAGTAATACTATGAAAGTTTAAATGCCAATCACCATATAAGTTCAAAGATGAAAAAGCCTGGAAGGAGGAGAGACGACTAGAAACAATTCAGTTGACCGTTTTATGTGTGGATTAATTGTCGGAGTAGAGGACCTTGTGCATTTCAGGTAAAATAACAACTCAATGTTTATATCCCAGGACAAATTAGTTAGCAAGTGCAAGCTAACTAGCTAAATTGCCATAAATGTTTAATGCTTTTTGACCTGTCCCCAAATTAATGTCATTGGTTCAGAGTTTGTTTTGATAATTTAACCTGCGTGTCGGGATCGCGTTTGGTGTAGGGGGACAAAATAAATGTATGCACGATGGTGCACGATGGCGCATGCACACAGCCGGTTTGGGTTCCATGTCAGTCACAAGTTTGGAAACACCTACTCATTCAAGGGTTTTTCTTTATTTTTACTCATTTCTACATTGTAGAATAATAGTGAAGACATCAAAACTATTAATAACACATATGGAATCATGTAGTAACCGAAAAAGTGATAAACAAATCCAAATATATTTTAAATTCTTCAAAGTAGCTACCCTTTGCCTTGATGAAAACTTTGCACACTCTCTCAACCAGCTTCACCTGGAATGCTTTTCCAATGGTCTTCAAGGAGTTCCCACATATGCTGAGCACTTGTTGGCTGCTTTTCCTTCCTTCTGCGGTCCAACTCTTCCCAAACCATCGCAATTGGGTTGAGGTTGGGTGATTGTGGAGGCCAGGTCATCTGATGCAGCACTGCATCACACTTCTTCTTGGTTAAATAGCCCTTACACAGCCTGGAGGTGTGTTGGGTCACTGTCCTGTTGAAAAAACAAATGATGGTCCCACTAAGCGCAAACCAGATGTGATGGGGTATCGTTGCAGAATGTTGTGGTAGCCATGCTGGTTAAGTGTCCCTTGAATTCTAAATAAATCACAGACAGTGTCACCAGCAAATCTCCCCCACACATCACACCTCCTCCTCCATGCTTCATGGTGGGGACCACACATGCGGAGATCATCCGTTCACCTACTCTGCGTCTCACAAAGACACATGGGTTGGAACCAAAATTTCCATCTCTCTAATGTACATTTCTCGTGTTTCTTGGCCCAAGCAAGTCTCTTCTTCTTATTGGTGTAGTGGTTTCTTTGCAACAATTTGACCATGAAGGCCTAATTCACGGAGTCTCCTATGAACAGTTGATGTTGAGATGTGTCTGTTACTTGAACTCTGTGAAGCATTTATTTGGAATGCAATTTGAGGTGCTTTTAACTCTAATGAACTTATTCTCTGCAGCAGAGATAACTCTGGGTCTTCCTTTCCTGTGGCGGTCCTCATGAGAGTTTGTTTCATCATAGCACTTGATGGTTTTTGCAACTTGAACAAACTTTAAAAGTTCTTGAAATGTTCTTCATTAACTGACCTTCATGTCATAAAACTTCTTCAGGATCGGTGTGTCCCCCCACGGTATGGTTGAGCTAATGTAGGCTAATGCGATTAGCATGAGGTTGTAAATAACAAGAACATTTCCCAGGACACAGACATATCTGATATTGGCAGAAAACGTACATTCTTGTTAATCTAACCGCACTGTCCAATTTACAGTAGCTATTACAGTGAAATAATACCATGCTATTGTTTGAGGAGAGTGCACAACAGTTTATTAATTAGTTATTAATAAACTAATTTGGCACATTTGGGCTGTCTTGATACATTTTGAACAGAAAGGCAATGGTTTATTGGATCAGTCTTAAACTTTGCACATACACTGCTGCCATCTAGTGGCCACAATCTGAATTGCACCTGGGCTGGAATAATACATTGTGGCCTTTCTCTTGCATTTCAAAGATTATGGGACAAAAAAAGACAAAAAAAATGTTTTTTTTGTATTATCTTTTACCAGATCTAATGAGTTATATTCTTCTTCATTCCTTTCACATTTCCACAAACTTCAAAGTGTTTCCTTTCAAATGGTACCAAGAAAATGCATATCCTTGCTTCAGGGCCTGAGCTACAGGCAGTTAGATTAGGGTATTTCATTTTAGGTGAAAATTGGGAAAAAAAAGGGTCAGATCCTTAAGAGGTTTTAATGGAATGTTGTTTCTCTTTGCTTATTTGAGCTGTTCTTGCCATAATATGGACATGGTCTTTTACCAAATTGGGCTATCTCCTGTATACCACCCTTACCTTGTCACAACACAACTGATTGGCTCAAACGCATTAAAAACGAAATACATTTCTCAAATTAACTTTTACCAACATTTAGCAAAGTGTGGCTACTATGAAAAATCTCAAACATAAAACATATATTTTAATTTGTTTAACACTTTTGTGGTTACTACATGATTCCATATGTGTTATTTAATAGTTTTGATGTCTTCACTATTATTCGACAATGTAGAAAATAGTACAAATAAAGAAAACCCTTGAATGAGTAGGTTGTATGTAGCTTAATTTAAGAAACACGGTTCATGAAATGAATAACTTGCTAGTAACAGATGACATTTATGCCATTTATCTCTGAAACTCACTTAGACAATACTTTGATGATACAGTGGTAGCAATACAAGGTTATAACATTTATACAAAAGACTGAAATGCCAAAGCTGGAGGTGTGGCTGTTTATATTAAGAACCACATTCCTGCAAAGATTAGAGAGGATCTCATGTTAAATACTGTTGAAGTAATAAGGCTAGAGGTTCATCAGCCTCACCTAAACTAAAGCCCATTCTGGTGGTAAGCTGCTATAGACCACCAAGTGCTAACAGTCAGTATCTGGATAATGTGTGAAATGCTTGATAATGTGTGATATTAAGAGTTATATTTTCTGGGTGATTTAAATATTGATTTGCTTTCATCAAGCTGCCCACTCAAGGAAAAGTTAAAACCGTAACCAGTGCCTGTAGTTACAAACAGCACAGGAATTAAATCATCAACATGTATTGATCACATCTTTACGAATGCTGCAGAAATGTGCTTGAAAGCAGTATCTAGATCCATTGGATGTAGTGATCACAACATAGTAGCCATGTTTAGGAAAGCGGTCATACAAGAGGTCATACAATAAGTTTTGTAGTGATTCTTATGTTGTTGATGTGAATAATATACTGCTCAAAAAAATAAAGGGAACACTTAAACAACACATCCTAGATCTGAATGAAAGAAAGAATCTTATTAAATACTTTTTTTTTACATAGTTGAATGTGCTGACAACAAAATCACACAAAAATAATCAATGGAAATCCAATTTATCAACCCATGGAGGTCTGGATTTGGAGTCACACTCAAAATTAAAGTGGAAAACCACACTACAGGCTGATCCAACTTTGATGTAATGTCCTTAAAACAAGTCAAAATGAGGCTCAGTAGTGTGTGTGGCCTCCACGTGTCTGTATGACCTCCCTACAACGCCTGGGCATGCTCCTGATGAGGTGGTGGATGGTCTCTTGAGGGATCTCCTCCCAGACCTGGACTAAAGCATCCGCCAACTCCTGGACAGTCTGTGGTGCAACGTGGCGTTGGTGGATGGAGCGAGACATGATGTCCCAGATGTGCTCAATTGGATTCAGGTCTGGGGAACGGGCGGGCCAGTACATAGCATCAATGCCTTCCTCTTGCAGGAACTGCTGACACACTCCAGCCACATGGGGTCTAGCATTGTCTTGCATTAGGAGGAACCCAGGGCCAACCGCACCAGCATATGGTCTCACAAGGGGTCTGAGGATCTCATCTCGGTACCTAATGGCAGTCAGGCTACCTCTGGTGAGCACATGGAGGGCTGTGCGGCCCCCCAAAGAAATGCCAACCCACCCCATGACTGACCCACCACCAAACCGGTCATGCTGGAGGATGTTGCAGGCAGCAGAACGTTCTCCACGGCGTCTCCAGACTCTGTCACGTCTGTCACGTGCTCAGTGTGAACCTGCTTTCATCTGTGAGGAGCACAGGGCGCCAGTGGCGAATTTGCCAATCTTGGTGTTCTCTGGCAAATGCCAAACGTCCTGCACGGTGTTGGGCTGTAAGCACAACCCCCACCTGTGGACGTCGGGCCCTCATACCACCCTCATGGAATCTGTTTCTGACCGTTTGAGCAGACACATGCACATTTGTGGCCTGCTGGAGGTCATTTTGCAGGGCTCTGGCAGTGCTTCTCCTGCTCCTCCTTGCACAAAGGCGGAGGTAGCGGTCCTGCTGCTGGGTTGTTGCCCTCCTACGGCCTCCTCCACGTCTCCTGATGTACTGGCCTGTCTCCTGGTAGCGCCTCTATGCTCTGGACACTACGCTGACAGACACAGCAAACCTTCTTGCCACAGCTCGCATTGATGTGCCATCCTGGATGAGCTGTACTACCTGAGCCACTTGTGTGGGTTGTAGACTCCGTCTCATGCTACCACTAGAGTGAAAGCACCGCCAGCATTCAAAAGTGACCAAAACATCAGCCAGGAAGCATAGGAACTGAGAAGTGGTCTGTGGTCCCCACCTGCAGAACCACTCCTTTATTGGGGGTGTCTTGCTAATTGCCTATAATTTCCACCTGTTGTCTATTCCATTTGCACAACAGCATGTGAAATTTATTGTCAATCAGTGTTGCTTCCTAAGTGGACAGTTTGATTTCACAGAAGTGTGATTGACTTGGAGTTACATTGTGTTGTTTAAGTGTTCCCTTTATTTTTTGGAGCAGTATTTGTTGGTCCGTGGTGTGTAATGAGGAGCAAACAGACATTGCACTTGACACATTTATGAAACTGCTTATCCCAGTTACTAATAAGCATGCACCCATTAAAAAGATGACTGTAAAAACTGTTAAATTCCTGTGGATTGTTGAGAGGGATGATGCAAAAGGGATGGCAAATAGTTCTGGCTGCACAACTGATTGGCAAGCGTACTGCAAATTGAGAAGTCATGTTACTAAACTGAATAAAAAGAAGAAATTACACTGTGAAACAAAAATTAATTACATAAAGAATGATAGTAAAAAAAAATCGGAGCACCTTCAATTATGTTTTGGGAAAAAGGCAAACTTGGCTCCATCATTCATTGAATCAGATGGCTCATTCATCACAAAACTGACTGATATTGCCAACTACTTTAATGATTTTTTAATTGGCAAGATTAGCAAACTTAGGCATGACATGCCATTAACAAATGCTGACACTACACACCCAAGTATATCTGACCAAATGATGAAAGACATGAATTGTAATTTTGAATTCTGTAAAGTGAGTGTGGAAGAGGTGAAAATATTATTGTTGTCTATTATCAATGACAAGCCACCAAGGTTTAACAACTTGGATGGAAAATTACTGAGGATAATAGCGGATGATATTGCCACTCCTATTTGCCATATCTTCAATTTAAGCCTACTAGAAATTGTGTGCCCTCAGGCCTGGAGGGAATCAAAAGTCATTCCGCTTGTAACGGGCATCGTATAGAGGGGACCAAGGCGCAGCGTGTTGAGTGCTCATAATTATATTTAATGAAAAGGAAACACTTTGACAAAGAAAAAAAACGACAGCCAACCGTTCTGTCAGGTGACACACACGAAACAGAAAACAACTACCCACACAAACCAGGTAGGAAAAGGCTGCCTATGTATGGCTCCCAATCAGAGACAACGATAGACAGCTGCCTCTGATTGGAAACCATACCCGGCCAAAACATAGAAACACAACACATAGAATGCCCACCCCATATCACACCCTGACCTAACTAAACAGAGAAAAACGTCTCTCTTAGGTCAGGGCGTGACAGTACCCCCCCCCCCCCAAAGGTGCGGACTCCCACCGCAACCTGAACCTATAGGGGAGGATCCGGGTGGGCATCTGTACTTGGCGGCGGCTCTGGTTCGGGGCGTAGCACCCCCACCGCTCGCTGATCCCCCCCGTTTCTGTGTCGCCGGAGGAACCAGACCGTGGATCATCGCCGGAGGCTTTGGAACGCCGACTGCCACTGAAGACTCTGGGCTGAAGACCGCCGCTGAAGACTCTGGGCTGCAGACCGCCTCTGAAGACTCTGGGCTGCAGACCGCCTCTGAAGACTCTGGGCTGCAGACCGCCGCCAAAGACTCTGGGTCGCAGACCGTCGCCGAAGACTCGGGGCCGCGGACCGTCGCGGAGGCTCCGGTCTGGGGAGCGTCGCCGGAGGCTGCGGACTGAGGAGCGTCGCCGGAGGCTCCGGACTGGGGAGCATTGCCGGAGGCTCCGGACTGAGGAGCGTCGCCGGAGGCTCCGGACTGGGGAGCGTCGCCGGAGGCTCCGGACTGGGGAGCGTCGCTGGAGGCTCCGGACTGGGGAGCGTCGCTGGAGGCTCCAGACTGAGGAGTGTCACTGGAGGCTCCGGACTGGGGAGCGTCGCTGGAGGCTTCGGACTGGAGAGCATTGCTGGAGGCTCCGGACTGGAGAGCGTCATTGCAGGCTCCATGCCATGGATCATCACTACAGGTTCCGCGCCATGGATCATCAGTGGAGGCTTCGTGCCATGGATCATCTCTACAAGGCTCCGGGCCATGGATTATCCCTACAGGCTTCTTGCCATGGGTTATCCCTACAGGCTCCGGACCATGGATCATCCCTACAGGCTTCTTGCCATGGATTATCCCTACAGGCTTCTTGCCATGGGTTATCCCTACAGGCTCCGGACCATGGATCATCCCTACAGGCTTCTTGCCATGGATTATCCCTACAGGCTCCGGGCCATGGATTACCTCTGGAGGCTTCGTGCCATGGAAAATCCCTACAGGCTCCGTGCCATGGATCATCACTGGAGGCTTCGTGCCATGGATCATCTCTACAGGCTTCGGACCATAGATCATCACTGGAGGCTTTTCTCGTGGAGCTGGAACAGGTCTCACCGGACTGGAGAGATGCACTGAAGACAGGGTGCGCAGGACTGGCACAGGGCATACTGGACCGTGGAGGCGCACTGGAGGGAGAGTGCGAGGAGCAGGCACCGGACGTACTGGGCTATGGAGGCGCACTGGAGGGAGAGTGCGAGGAGCAGGCACAGGCTCACCACGATAAGCACGGGGAGTTGGCTCAGGTCTCACCCCTGGCCCCGCCAAACTACCCGTGTGCCCCCCCAATTTTTGGGGGGGGCTGCCTCTCATTCTTCACCGGTAGGCTACGATACCAGTCCAATACCTGGCCCCAAGTCCAGTTTCTCCTTTCACTCCACTCCTCCATAGACCAGGTATCCATCTCCGCCCGGGCACGCTGCTTGATCCAATTGTGGTGGGTAGTTCTGTAACGGGCGTCGTATAGAGGGGACCAAGGCACAGCGTGTTGAGTGCTCATAATTATATTTAATGAAAACGAAACACTTTGACAAAGAAACAAAACGACAGCCAACCGTTCTGTCAGGTGACATACACGAAACAGAAAACAACTACCCACACAAACCAGGTGGCAAAAGGCTGCCTAAGTATGGCTCCCAATCAGAGACAACGATAGACAGCTGCCTCTGATTGGAAACCATACCCGGCAAAAACATAGAAACACAACAGATAGAATTCCCACCCTGACCTAACTAAACAGAGAAAAACAGCTCTCTTAGGTCAGGGCGTGACACCGCTAACTAAGAATAGTAAAGCCCCCTTTACTGTCTCAAATAAACAACCAATCAGCCTGTTTGGAACCCTAAGTAATGTTTTGGAAAAAATTGTGTTCGACCAGATACAATGCTATTTTACAGTAAACAAATTGACAACAGACTTTCATCATGCTTATAGGGAAGGACATTCAACAAGCACAGCACTTACACAAATGACTGATGATTGGCTGAGAGAAATTGATAAAAGTATTGTTGAGGCTGTTTTGTTAGACTTCAGTGCGGCTATTAACATCGATCACAGTCTGCTGCTGGAAAAAATGTATGTGTTATGGCTTTACACACCCTGATATATCGTGGAAAAAGAGTTACTTGTCTAACAGAACACAGAGGGTGTTCTTTAATGGAAGCCTCTCCAATATAATTCAGGTAGAATCAGGAATTCCCCAAGGCAGCTGTCTAGGCCCATTACTTTTTTCAATATTTACTAACGTCATGCCACTGGCTTTGAGTAAAACCAGTGTGTCTATATATGCGGATGACTCAACACTATACACATCAGCTACTACAGTGACTGAAATGACTGCAACACTTAACAAAGAGCTGCAGTTAGTTTCAAAATGTGTGGCAAGGAATAATTTAGTCCTAAATATAAAAAAAACTAAAAGCATTGAATTTGGGACAAATCATTCACTAAACCCTAAACCTCAACTAAATTGTGTAATACATAATGTGGAAATTGTGCAAGTTGAAGTGACTAAACTGCTTGGAGTAAGCCTGGATTGTAAACTGTCATGTCATTCAAATTCATGTCAGTTAGTTGGCAATTCTATCCATGGCTAAAACGTTTCAGTAATCAAGTTATATATATTCTTTCCTATAAGAATTTGTCTGTTTCATGCTGGGAGAAAGTGTAAGAGAAAACAATTTATTCAACTTATATAGTGCCTTTCAAAGAATCTCAAAGCGCTTCAAGGCACACACAAAAAAAGACAAGTAATTTAGAAAAACAACATCACAATGATGCTATGGCAATCATGTGGCTCAAGAAAGCAAACCACATTTCAATAATAATTAAAGAGCAGCCTTGTAACTTTGTCCTCCCTACGATCCTCACCACTGCACAACTCTGCTGCCTTGCTTTTGGCTTCTCTCCATCCTCAACCTCCGAACACGGGTTGGCATTCAAAACAGCCAGCCAGCTAATGTTAGTTAGTTAGCCAAACAAATTACTTGCCAGCTTCAGTCTTAACGCTGTGGTGGATTCTGATTATATTAATTAGCTATATTAATTGTTCATTCTTAAAACAAAAAGATTGTTGGTCAAAAATGTTTACAAGTTGTACAGGGTCACTCTGCTTAGTCTGCTGCTAGTTCGCAATTGTCTACTCCCTCATGGGTTTTAAGAGATCAGGCCTTTTATCAAGCTGTGATGTGTTTCTGATCTATTCTCACTTGACTCAAGGTAACCTCTATCACTCGTGTGAATGCAGACCCTTAGGTAAGATGCAGTTGTTGCCTGATCTGAAGAAAAAAACTCAGCCAATGCTTTCCTGAAAATACACTACTGTTAAACCAGCAAACAGGTTCAAAAACAGAAGCTATTATTTCCCTGTGGAATAGGCAGACTCCCCCAAGAATAAAACTTTGACGAACATTTGGGAAATACAATTATAAATAGCATGAGTTTGGAAACACCTGGATTCCACTTTCTTCATGCTTGGTAATGCTGTGTAAATGTGGACTGCTTCAGAAGATTGGAAGTGACCATGGCTCCACCAGGCATTGATTAGGTGTCAGTCATAGCTAACAGCACTGATGGGAGCTTTATAACTCCATTTAATGAACAATGTTTTATTAATGACATTTTAATAAGATTACCTTTATCTGGAAAGCCATCAATCTTTGCCCTCTACACTGACTTAGTGTGATCAGTCCTTACACTGTGAATCGATCTTTCTCTCTCCGAAACATGGCCATGCACTCTACATTTGCCAGTGGTCTGACACCACTCACCAGAAGCTTCCATTTGATCTAACAGATTGTCTGATTCTGCCTGAATATCTGGTCCACCAAAGGCCAATTGTTTTGTGTTTGTTTAGGATACCATACACAGTACATTGTATATTGAGTAATGTGTATGAGATGAGAAGAACTCCATGGACTGTCCCTTGTGAAATAGTCAAACAAGGATCGTGATGTCAGAATACATGTTTGATTTGTCTTGAATCCTAAAGATATAGAGTTTATATGTTTTGAGTTAGCTCTGAATCATATAGCCTTTGGTGTGTTTCTCTTGATGTAAGAGGTTAGAAATCCCCATCCAGGCATCCAGCCCATGTCGTAGGCCATTACCACTCTGGGCTAGAGTATGTGTGTAGCTGTTCTTCTGATCTTTCCGTCTGAATCCATTTGAACCATGTTACTGTAGCACAGTGGGGGCGGTGGGGGGATGTGGAGTATGATACAGAGGTAAAACAATTTGAAACAATGACAGCCCTCTCCCTCTTCATCAGTCAGAGTCCTGACACGGGTTGGAGATAGATCTATCTTTCGCATGGGGCTGACACCAGCAGAGCTCAGGCCAAACTTGTTTAACAAGCGACATCCCTGCGACCAATAAAAAACACATTCCCCCCCTAAGGCAGCCCTCAGGGCAGCGCTGGTGGTATATATTAGCCATAACTTATTTTTAAAGGCTGGATTTATATACCCCGGAGTGGGTATATATGACAACCCAGTTGGCATTAATTATTCCAAAACAATTTGATAGATCTGATTGTTAATTCTGGGACATGAGCACACTTACAGCTGAGACTGCTTGTAAAGGTTGGATTTATCATGTTGACATTTGGCTAGATGATGCACTATTTCTCTTTCTCAATGCAGTTGTTCAGGGCTCTGTCCTTCAGAGTGTAACGTAGCCTCTCTAACGGAGGGGGGTGTGTGGAATCAGGAGCAGGAGAGCAGAAGGGTTCCAGGAATTTCCACTGTTTATTTTGGCAGATCCGAAAAAACACGACACATACAGGGGAGAAACCTTGACTCCGTAATGCCTACAAGCAAAATGTCCACGGTAACACATACCGTTCAAACAACTAACAACGCCCGTGGTGCCTATGGCAAAATAATCCCGCGTACAGCCTAACCTGCTGCGGGGAAATATAAAGCCACCAAAATCAACAAAACAAGACACAGGTGTGTAAAACCAGACAGAACTAAATGAAAAGGAAAATGGGATCGGTGGCAGCTAGTAGGCCGGCGACGACGACCGCCGAACACCGCCCGAGCAGGGAGAGAAGCCACCTTCGGTGGAAGTTGTGACAGTACCCCCCCCACCCCCCCGACGCCGGCCTCGAGGACGACCCGGAGGAAGAGGTGCCGGGCGATCCGGATGGAGGCGGTGAAAATCAGCAGAGAAGGATCCAAGATGTCCCCCACCGGCACCTAGCATCTCTCCTCCGGACCGTACCCCTCCCAATCCACGAGGTACTGCAGGCCCCTCACCCGACGTCTGGAATCCAGTATGGATCATACCGTGTACGCCGGGGCCCCTTCGATGTCCAGGGGGGTGGAGGGACCTCCAGCACCTCAGCGTCTTGAAGCGGACCAGCCACCACCGGCCTGAGGAGAGACACACGAAACAAGGTAATACGGTAATAACGGGGGAGCTGTAACCTATAACACACCTCGTTTATCCTCCTCAGGACTTTAAATGGCCCCACAAACTGCGGACCCAGCTTCCGGCAGGGCAGGCGGAGGGGCAGGTTTCGTGTCGAGAGCCAGACCCGATCCCCAGGCGTGAACACTGGGGCCTCACTGCGGCGGCGGTCAGCGCTCGTCTTCTGCTGGGCCACGGCCCGGTTGAGGTGCTCCTGGACGGCCTCCCAGGTCTCCCTCGAGCGCTGTACCCAATCCTCCACCACAGGAGCCTCGGTCTGGCTCTGATGCCATGGTACCAGGACCGGCTGGTACCCCACCTACTCCCCTGGCCGGTCCTGGAAATACGACCACAGAAACCTACCCACATCCTGGTTTACTCTCTCCACCTGCCCATTACTCTCGGGGTGAAAACCTGAGGTTAGGCTGACTGAGACCCCCAGACGCTCCATGAACGCCTTCCACACCCGGAACATGAACTGGGGACCCCGATCAGAAACTATGTCCTCAGGCACCCCGTAGTGCCGGAAGACGTGAGTAAATAGGGCCTCCGCCGTCTGTAGGGCCGTAGGGAGACCGGGCAAAGGGATGAGACGACAGGACTTAGAAAACCGATCCACAACGACCAGGACCATGGTGTTCCCCTGGGAAGGAGGGAGATCGGTTAGGAAGTCTACCGATAGGTGTGACCAAGGCCGCTGTGGAACGGGGAAGGATGTAACTTCCCTCTGGGCAGGTGTCTAGGAGCCTTGCTCTGAGCGCACACCGAACAGGAGGAGACGTAAAACCTCACGTCCTTAGCTAACGTGGGCCACCAGTACTTCCCCCTAAGGCTTCGCACCGTCCTCTCTATGCCAGGGTGGCCAGAGAATGGTAACGTATGCGCCCACCGAATCAACCTATCGCGGACACCAAGCGGGACATACCTCCGTCCCACAGGACACTGAGGCGGAGTAGGCTCTGAACGACATGCCCGTTCGATGTCCGCATCCACCTCCCACACCACCGGTGCCACCAGATATGAGGCCGGAAGTATGGGAGTGGGATCGATGAGCCGTTCCTCCCTATCATAGAGACGGAACAGTACGTCTGCCTTAGTGTTTTGGGAACCTGGTCTATACGAGATAGTAAATCTAGTGAAATACATGGCTCACCTTGCTTGACGAGGGTTCAGTCTCCTCGCCGCTCGGATGTACTCCAGATTCCGGTGGTCGGTCCAGATGAGGAAAGGGTGTTTAGCCCCCTCGGGCCAATGTCTCCACACTTTCAGCGCTTTCACGACCGCTAGCAGCTCCCGGTCCCCCACGTCATAATTTCGCTCCGCCGGTCTGAGCTTTCTCGAAAAGAAAGTGCAGGGGCGGAGCTTCGGTGGCGTGCCCGAGCGCTGGGAGAGCACGGCTCCTACCCCAGCCTCGGACGCGTCCACCTCCACCATGAATGCCAAAGAGGGATCCGGATGAGCCAATACGGGAGCCTCGGTGAACAGCGACTTCAGGCAATCAAAAGCTCTGTCCGCCTCAGCCGACCACCGCAGACGCACCGGACCTCCCTTCAGCAGTGAGGTAATGGGAGCAGCAACCTGCCCAAAGCCCCGGATAAACCTCCGGTAATAATTGGCAAACCCTAAAAACAGCTGCACCTCCTTCATCGTGGTGGGAGTCGGCCAATTACGCACAGCCAAAATGCGGTCACACTCCATCTCCACCCCTGATGTGGAAATGCGATACCCCAGGAAAGAGACGAACTGTTTGAAGAACACGCATTTCTCAGCCTTAACGTATAAGTCATGCTCCAACAGTCGCCCAAGCACTTTGCGCACCAGAGACACATGCGCGGCACGCGTAGCGGAATATATCAAGATGTCATCGATATAAGCCACCACACCCTGCCCGTGCAGGTCCCTGAGAATCTTGTCGACAAAGGATTGGAAGACGGCTGGAGCATTCTTCAACCCATACGGCATGACGAGGTACTCATAATGGCCGGATGTGGTACTAAATGCTGCCTTCCACTCATCTCCCGCCCGGATACGCACCAAGTTATACGCACTCCGGAGATCCAATTATGTGAAGAAGCGTGCTCCGTGGAATGACTCCGTTGCCGTAGCGGGTAACTCTACCCCACCGTGATCGAATTTAGGCCTCTATAGTCAATGCACGGACGCAACCCTCCTCCTTTCTTCTTCACAAAAAGAAACTCGCGGAGGCGGGGGACATGGAGGGCCGAATGTAACCCTGCCTCAGAGATTCGGAGACATATGTTTCCATAGCCACCATCTCCTCCTGGGACAGGGGATACACGTGACTCCGGGGGGGGTACGGCATCTACCTGGAGGTTTATCACACAATCCCCTCATCGATGAGGTGGTAATTTAGTCGCCCTCTTCTTACAGAAGGCAATAGCCAAATCGGCATACTCGGGGGGAATGTGTACTGTGGGGACTTGGTCTGGACCCTCCACCGTCGTTGCACCGATGGAAACTCCCACACACCTGCCTGAGCACTCCTCTGACCACCCCTTTAGAGCCCTCTGTTGCCACGAAATTGTAGGGTTGTGAAAGGCCAACCAAGGAATCCCCAGCACCACTGGAAACGCAGGAGAATCAATGAGGAAAAAACTAAATTTCTCCTCATGATTCCCCCGCGTAACCATGTCCAGTGGCGCTGTGGACTCCCTGACCACCCCTGACCCTAGTGGTCTACTGTCTAAGGAGTGCACCTGAAAGGGTTTATCCAGCGGAACCTGGGGAATCCCTAACATCTGTGCGAAACCACGATCCATGAAATTCCCTGCTGTGCCTGAATCGACTAGCGCCTTATGCTGGGAATGAGGGAAAAACTCAGGGAAAGAAATCAAAACAAACATGTGACCAACAGGGGGCTCTGGGTGAGCCTGGTGCTGACTCACCTGAGGTATCCGAACAGTGCCCTGCCTGCCATCTTGACTCCCAGACGAGCCCCTCCAACACCGCTCGGTAGTGTGCCCTCTCCGACCACTTCCAGTGCGGGAGGAGGCTCCTCCTCCGGTCGCCCTCGCTGCAGCACCTCCTAACTCCATGGGGTTTGGAGCAGAGGTGCTGCGGGGTGGAACCAAAAGGACCCCGTCCGGACGCCCGTGGGTAGTGTTAGGGTTGAACTGGCTATTTGTTTGCATAACTTATATAATATACTGGGGAAGCTATGCTACAATATTAAGTATATGAACTACGGATAAATCAACTGCTGAAGACAGGAAGAACGACACCCTGCGACAGGAAGTGCGTCACTAGGCTGGGACCTGCCTGCACGCCGACGTTAGGATGAGCAAGTTTAAACCACGCTCCTCCTCCCTCTGACAGGCCAGCATTGAGCGGGAACTAACTCTGTCAGAGTATATAAGAGAGAAACAAAGGATGTGTCGTCCTCTTCTCTGTCTGCCCTGCGAGGTGTCACAGAGAGACCGTATATATACGAACCACCCATTTACCACACATGTGTTTGCATTAATTAAAGTACAAATAAATCAGAAGTTACTATGTGCTGACTATTTTGTTCTGATACCAGAATTGAATTGACGCAACTTTAACAGTAGCCAACAAGTTATCCAGCCTGATGGACATGTCCATTAGCTGGTCCAGGGTGAGGGTTGCGTCTCTACAGGCTAGCTCCCTGCGGACGTCCTCACGTAGGCCACACCAATAGTGGTCGATCAAGGCCCTGTCGTTCCACCCCGAGCCGGCTGCCAAGATCCGGAACTCCAGCGCGAAGTCTTGAGCGCTCCTCGTCTCCTGCCGCAGAAGGAACAGACGCTCACCCGCCGCTCGCCCCTCCTGGCGGGTGAACTCTGTGTAGTTTTCCCTCGCTGAGTCTGGTCCCTCCCAGACCGCGTTGGCCCACTCCAGACCTCTACCGGACAGGCAGGAGATGAGGGCGCTCACGCTCTCTCCTCCCGAAGGAGCCGGGTGAACGGTTGCCAGATACAACTCTAGCTGGAGCAGAAAACCCTTGCACACGGCAGCCGTCCCATCATACTCCCTCGGGAGCGCGAGCCGAACACAGCTGGGCCCGGATGGTGATGGCACTGGTGACGGTGCAGGTGGGTACACGTTGGGCGTAGGGGTAGGCCGACCACGCCTCTCCCATCTCTCCATCGTTGCCATCACCTGATCCATGGCTGTCCCGAGATGGTGGAGTATGGTGGTGTGCTGTTGTACGCGCTCCTCCATGGACGTGGAGGGCGCGTCAGCTCCTGCTGACTCCATAATGTGGCGCGGGATTCTGTATCGTAGCCTCTCTAACGGGACGGACGGACGGACGGGGGGGGGGGGAAATCAGGAGCAGGAGAGCAGAAGTGTTCCAGGAATTTCCACCGTTTATTTTGGCAGATCCGAAAAAACACGACACATACAGGGGAGAAATCTCAACTTCGTAATGCCTACAAGAAAAATGTCCACGGTAACACCGTACAAACAACTAACAACGCCCGTGGTGCAGGCACGCACCCCTTACATGTTGCCTACAGCAAAATAATCCCACGCACAGCCTAACCTGCTGCGGGGAAATATAAAGCCACCGAAATCAACAAAACAAGAAACAGGTGTGTAAAACCAGACAGAATTAAATGAAAAGGAAAATGGGATCGATGGCAGCTAGTAGGCCGGCGACGACGACCACCGAGCACCGCCCGAGCAGGGAGAGGAGCCACCTTCGGTGGAAGTCGTGACACAGAGGTTTTTTTCCTTGGAAGAGACCAAATTAAAAAATGCCCTTTTCGTCTGTCTTTCCACTCTTTTTCAATGAGAGAAAGGATTGTGTTACTAAGAGATTACAGCCTTGCTCACAAATTTACACACACGCACACACTGCCTGTCAGTGATCGTGAGACAAAGTGTGCAGTCTCTGCTCGTGGAACATGCACAATGTAGCATGCAAATGAAAGGTCAGGCCCATCAACATCCATCTCTAATTCAAACAGCAAATTCTCTACCCACGTGAAACCAGCCAGAGTTGGGAGGGAAGAAAGGCACCAACACATTCATGACAGTTTTTTCCCAATCACTTTGGCACATTTTTCAGATACAAGTGGTATAAGTGGTATATTTTCAAAACTCTACAAAACTCTAAACTTATAACACTTGTAATGACCCTATCTTACGTTCAGAACCTTTGATTCTGCATTCATTGGGCTTTCACACATCTTTCACCTCAGTCATTCATGCAAAATCAAAGTGTTCCGTGAAATACCATGAATAAATGTATTTTACTCACCAATAAATCAGATAATGATAGTTAAAATGACTAAATGCTAAGCCTATCATAGAATTCAATTGCAAAAAATTCAAGCTTCAAAATTGTTATTTTTGAAGCACTGAATAGAAAGAATAATAGATGGTAAATATAATTTCCATACAGTTTTCGACTATACAGTGGATCCTCCTTTAAATGTATCGAGCTTGCACCGTGGGACTTACCCAGCGTCACGGCGTCATTGCTCCAGAATACCGCAGGTGGGAGTTAGAGCACTCATTATGCCTTTGGGTCCCAAGGTTTATATATGAACAATCATATCGAGTGGTTCCAATGACGAATTTTGACGCGAGCCACCCTTGCCTTGTGGCATTCTTCAACAAAGATGGCTGACAAAACATTATGGTGGAACCAGATGTAAGTGGTTATAACGTCATAATGAATCAAGCATAAAAATGATAATTGAGAGGAATATGTTAATGTAGAGACAAATGTTGGTGCATATTTTTTGGTCATAAAGTTAATTTACGATTTAGCATGTTATCTGGCTAGCTAGTATTAGGAGAATGAATTTGTAATTTGTGTTGTTTAATGTTTTAGGGATTCCTGAGAAAACCAGCAAACCAGGCTGTCATCTTGTGAAACAGTGGATGTAAAGAATCTAGCCAGCTAAAGCATTTACTGCAAATTGAATGTACAATTGTGTAAGTTTGCCATGCAATGCAGCTAAAGCAAGCTAATTATTTACTTGCTTATTGTGTAGTGGATGATAAAAACAACTGTATGCCTATGGATGTGTAGCTAGCTACAGTATGTAGCCAATCTGTGTATGGACCGTAAAACGTTTGGTATGAATATTAGTTCAGAACCTCTCTATGAACCTCAGCTATGATAGTTGGTGTATCAACTTCAAGTCTGAATGGCATTAATGAAGCATATGGATAGAGTAGAATATAATAACTTTATTGTGCCAAGGATGCAAGTCCTATATACACATGTACTGTAGTTATTACCATGCATGAGATTCCCACATTGTAGTCTGTACATTGAATATATTCACTGATCATGTACTCTTTCTTGACAAATAAAGGTGCGGTTCAAGTACGAATCTCTGAGACATTGTTTTTCAGTCATATCAAACTCCATTAGTTGAATGATGTTCAGTTGAAGTCGGAAATTTACATACACCTTAGTCAACTACATTTAAAGTCAGTTTTTCATAATTCCTGACATTTAATGATTTATTTCTGCTTTACTTCTTTCCTCACATTCCCAGTGGGTCAGAAGTTTACATACACTAAAATAGTATTTGGTAGCATTGCCTTTAAATTGTTTAACTTGGGTCAAACGTTTCAGGCAGCCTTCTACAATCTTACCGCATTAATTTGGGTGAATTTGTGGACCATTCATCCAGACAGCGCTGGTGTAACTGAGTCAGGTTTGTAGGCCTCGTTGTTCGCACACGCTTTTTCAGTTCTGCCCACAAATGTTCTATAGGATTGAGGTCAGGGCTTTGTGATGGCCACTCCAATACCTTGACTTCGTTGTCCTTAAGCCATTTTTCTACAACTTTGGAAGTATGCTTGGGGTCATTGTCCATTTAGAAGACCCATTCGCAACCAAGCTTTAACTTCCTGACTGATGTCTTGAGATGTTGCTTCAATATATCCACAATTTTCCTCCCTCATCTATTTTGTGCACCAGTCCCTCCTGCACCAGTCCCTCCAGTCCCTCCTGCAGTGGCTTCTTCCTTGCTGAGCGGCCTTTCAGGTTATGTCGATATAGGACTCGTTTTACTGTGGATATAGATACTTTTGTACCTGTTTCCTCCAGCATCTTCACAAGGTCCTTTGCTGTTGTTCTGGGATTGAGTTGCACTTTTTGCACCAAAGCACGTTCATCTCTAGGAGACAGAACCCGTCTCCTTCCTGAGCGGTATGACGGCTGTGTGGTCCCATGGTGTTTATACTTGCGTACTATTGTTTGTAAAGATGAAAGTGGTACCTTCAGGCATTTGGAAATTGCTCCCAAGGATGAACAAGACTTGTGGAGGTCTACAATTTTTTATATCAGGTCTTGGCTGATTTCTTTTGATTTTCCCATGATGTCAAGCAAAGAGGCACTGAGTTTGAAGGTAGGCCTTGAAATACATCCACAGGTACACCTCCAATTGACTCAAATGATGACAATTAGCCTATCAGAAGCATCTAAAGCCATGACATAATTTTCTGGAATTTTCCAAGTTGTTTAAAGGCACAGTCAACTTAGTGTATGTAAACTTCTGACCCACTGGAATTGTGATACAGTGAATTATAAATCTTGTTAGGGCTAGGTGTCCTGCTAGCAGGACAACTGAAAGTGGAGGGTGCGCAATTCAAATAAATAATCATACAAATTATGGATATTAAACATTTAGGTACATACAAGTGTCTTATATCGGTTGAAACCTTAAATTATTGTTAATCTAACTGCACTGTCCGATTTACAGTAGCCATTACAGTGAAAGCATGCAATGCTATTGCTTGAGGACGGCGCCCCACATGAAAATATTCTTCCACTGGCACAGGGTTCATAAATTCACAAATATCGATTAAATATTCACTTCCTATTTGAAAATCTTCCTCTGATTTGTCATCCAAAGGGCTATAACATGTAGTCGAGCTATAACATGTAGTCGTTTTGTTAGATAAAATCCTTCTTTATATCCCAAAAAGTCAGTTTAGTTGGCACCATCGATTTGAGTCATGTACTCGTTCAACATGCAGAGAAAGGAATCCGAAAATCTACCTCTAAACTTTGTTAAAACAAGTCAAAATACGTTTCTATTGACTCCTCAGATACCCTAAAATGTAATCAAACTATAATATTTCATACGGAAAGAAGTATGTTCAATAGGAAACTGATATTAGCAGGTGCGTCTTGTCTTCATCGCACGCGCATACACAAATTTCCAATAGTGTGTCCGAGTACTAAAACTCATATTTCTTACTCGTTTTGGAAGAAACATACCTGAAACCTTGAACATAGAGTGTTGATACCCTGTGGAAGCCATAGGAATTGGATACTGGGAGCTAGATTTAATTATTTCCCTATACTTTCCATTGTAAGAACATGGGCTCTCCAAAAAAAAAATCTGGTTGGTTTTTCTTTGGATTTTCTCCTGCCATATCTATTGTGTATCTATTGTCTCCTACATTATTATAACGTTTCTACAAACTTCAAAGTGTTTTCTTTCCAGTGGTACCAATTATATGCATATCCTGGCTTCAGGGACTGAGCAACAGGCCGTTTACTTTGGGCAGGCCGTTTACTTTGGGCACGTCAGTTATGCAGAAATTGAGAAAAAAGGACCCTATCCCTAACAAGGTGAAATAATCTGTCTGTAAACAATTGTTGGAAAGATTACTTGTGTCATGCACAAAGTAATGTCCTAACTGACTGTCAAAGCTATAGTTTGTTAACAATACATTTGTGGAGTGGTTGAAAAACGAGTTTTAATGACTCCAACCTAAGTGTATGTAAACTTCCGACTTCAATTGTATTTATTACAATTATACACTTCAACAGTGTTTACCACTCCTGCGACATCAATGATTACATATTGTAACTATGCAATAGAGTAGAAACATGATTGATTTGTAATTCATATATACAGAAAAAACCGATGCATATCTATCTCCCTTCATCTGCATTCATCTGAGGACACAGGATAGTATTTCAATGAGATACTTAATTTCAACCAGTGGAGAATGTGAAATGCTTTATTGAAAGAAGTTCATCATCCAGGTGTTATAAATACATAAATGCATTATAATTATGATAAATAATTGTAATATTATAAATTCAAGTTCAATCTGTACTTCAATGCACATATGGTGTCCATTATAAAATGAGGAAGAAAGACGAGGTGGGGAGAGAGGTGAAGAAGACAGAAAGGGAAAGAGGTAAGAACAGCGACAGACAGCATATGATTCATGTAGCTCTCTTCACGACAACAGACACAGGTTGGTTCCTTGAAACGGGCGTTTATTGCATTGCAGGTCTTTTTCTCCGATGCATCCACGTTACGCCGTGAGAACTATATGTTTGAATGAACACAGTAACGTTGATAAATTATACAGTCCTGAAACAAAGAAATACAAATGGCGCTCGGCGCAACAATACAAATGGCGCTTGGCGCGACAATACAAATGGAACTTGGCGAGACTATGAACAAAGTTCTATAGGTAAAACAAAATACCTCGTTGGCTGCTTGTCCTGAAAAGAGGTTCTTGAATCCTTAAAGTCCCTTGAAAGTCCCTTTACTGTCTTTCTTAGCCTCTGCCAGCAACAATTATGACAGACTAAGATCTGCTTAAGTTAGATTGCACACAGTCAATTAACAAATTCCGTAGCAGTAACACAACAGAGAACGTTAGTTCCGGGATGGAACATAAAAACACAGACAAAGGCCTAACGTTAATTTACATGTTACATCACATTTAAATTCTTATCTATACATTAATAAATCATTTATTTATTTACTACATCAAATAAACCTTGAATTATGTATTAATCATGCATCGTTGTAACAACACTTACACTCCCACCAAATCACTCATTAACTTGGAATGTGGGATTTTCTTTTAAACAAAATTATGAAAATAATTAATAAAATGTTTTAAGTCTGAATGACGTATGTGATTTAGTTAGCCTCTAGTAAGGTAACTACCTTGTGAATAGGCCTTTCAAGGTGGACTGATCTAGTGTGTGGTTTTTCTTTACCAAGTGTAGTGTCACTGACTAGTAGCTTCAGCTTTCACGCCATGCCGTCTGCACTAGGATGAGCTTCTACAACCCTGGAAAGCTTCCACTAGTTTCTTGGTGAGTCCTTTGAATTCCCTGACAAATTTATGGAGCCTGGCGATGGCTCTCACTGCTCTGGACCAGTCAGAAAACTTAATGAAGCGATTCACTATTGAATTCAATTCTTTCATCTTGACTGCGTGGACATGGGCCTTGCGAAGCTCAGGGTCGGTTGTTTCTACTTCTCCCACCATTTCCTCTTCACGTGGAAGACTCCGCTGCCAAAGAAAGTTGGGTCCTTTCAGCCAGTTAGACTCTTTCAGCTGAACTGCACTTCGTTTATTGTCTGGGAGATTAGGTTTGTCCGTCTTGAAAGGAAATGGGAGTTCATAGTGGCCGTCTTCCTTCTGCCTTATACTTTCTTTCACTTTAAACAAGAAGAGAAGGTCTTCCTGAGAAACTGGGTTGTCATCTGCAGTGTGATCTGCGAAATCAGATTCGAGGACCTTGATTATGTCTGTTGGATTGATCTCTTTGACTTGAGTTTTGCACACAAAGTGTACGTCTCTCTTCAGCTCAACTGATGGCTGCACGGCCGGTGTCACTTGTCGCACTATGATTCTGTAACTGGTTCCTATTGCATCACCGTAGTCACTTGCTTGAGTCGAGCAGCCAACAATGCTCCAGCCGAGATCAGTTCGTTGTGCATATGGATGATTTTCTTCACCGGACAGGATCTCCCTTGGAAGAAGGGCTTGTTGACAGTTATAGCCGATCAGAAGGCCTACTTCGCAATCCAGTGGTGGTGGAATCTTGTCTGCCAATTGTTCCAGATGAGGCCATTTTAGAGCCGTTTTAGCAGTTGGAATGTGCGACCTGTCTGCTGGAATGAATTCTCGTGTGAAAAGTGGTGGCAATGGGATCCTTTTCTTTAAGTTGTACCCTCTCACTTGTAGACTTGTCAGTTTTTTGCAGGGTATGACTGTTGACCTTGTAGACAGCCGCAAACTGACATTCTCTTTGTTTGTGTTGAGGTCTTGGGCTACTTCATCTAGGATGAAAGTCGTATCGCTTTGCGTGTCTAAGAGAGCGTAGACGAGAACTTCTTGATCTGGCTGTTTTGTGGACGAGACCCAGACTGGTATGATTGAGGATGTTTGTGTGCTTAGGCCTTCTTGTATGACTCTGTTGGTAATTGCTGCTGCAGCTATTTCCTTGGTGTCTGCCCTGTGCTTTGAGTAGTCGTCTACCTTTGGAGGTGTCAACCTTTGATGTTCCTTGAACTTGTCATCATGCAAACATGTCGGGTGTCTCTTCTGACATCTTTCACACGTACTCTTGTTATCACACGTTCTTGAGTGATGACCGGTCTTCAAACATCCAAAGCAAAGCTTTTCTGCTTGCACAAACTTGACACGATCTTGAACTGTCTGTTCACTGAACTTTCTGCACTTGACGAGGACATGTCCTGTTCTTTTGCAAAAAATGCATGATGGGATGTTGCTCTGTGTTGTGTTTGTGGACAGTGTCTTTGCTTGAATGGTTTGACTTCGTGGATGCTTTGGTTTCTCGCTTTCCACACTCTTGAGCGCTTGTATTGAGGATATAGGATTGCAAGCGAGATCTGCTTCCTTTGATAGAAAGTCTACAAACACCTTGAATGGTGGGTACCCAGTGTTGGCTTGTCTGACTTCCATCGTTTTGCGGTTCCAACTGGATACCAGCCAATCTGGCAACTTCAGCAGAATCTTTTGACTCTCATTGCAGTCATTGAGAACTTCCAATGTCTTAATGTGGGGCATTGCAGCCTCACAGCTCTTGAGGAAGTCTGCAAAGTCTCTTAGTTCACAACCATCCTTAGAGCTTATCTTTGGCCAACCATGCAGCTTGTTTCTGAAGGACTTCCCAATTATGAATGGGTCTCCGAAACGTTTTTGCAACAGCTGCCAGGCTGAGTCGTATGCTGCTTCAGTGCCTAGTAGGAAAAATCCTTCAACAGCTTTCTTTGCGGCACCACCTAAGTACTTTCTTAGGTAATACAGTTTTTCATTCTTTGGAATGTTTTTCCTGTCTATTAATGTTTCGAAAGATAGCTGCCAGTCTTTGAATTTCAAAGGATCTCCAGTGAATAATGCAGGCTTTGGTGTTGGGAGACGATTGGCACTTATAGCTTCTGCTAGCATGTTGACCAGATCAGAGCTGTTCTGCACTTGATGCATGGACACTGAAGTTGGTGGAGCTTGAGGTACCAATTGTGGACTTTGGGAACTAAGAGCTTGACTTGTAACTGGTAGAGGTTGAGGAATGAATGAGGGACTTGAGGCATATAGGGCTTGCGTTGTGACTGGTAGAGATTGAGGGCGGTCTGGAGGAACTGTGAGGTTAAGAACTTGAAGTTCTCCTGCTGGTTCAACATCATGCAAAAAGTCAGTGGTCTCAAAATTGTCTTCGACTTGATCGTAGACCTTTACTCGAGCTCTTGCAGCGTTCAACTTCTTCACTTCCTCTAGACGTTCAAGCTTTCTACGCTTGTCTTGCATTGCCTGTTGTCTGGCTAGGTTCTCAGATTCAAATTGTGTCAGCCGCTGTTTTCCTTCAGCCTCTAGCCTTTGAAGTTCTATCGCTTCCCTTGTTCATCCAACACTGCCAAAATCTCCTTGAATGCGGCAGCTTCAGCTGCAGCCTCATTTCTTTTAACTGAGTGGATGCTAGAGTGGATAGAAACACATTTTGATCGACGAGACGGTGGCCTTGATAGAGAACCTGTTGAGTCTAGGATCGAGCCAACATCGGGCCAAGGTTCTTCCTCCTCATCTGATGTATGCCCTTTAAGTTGCCTTTCTGCCTTTTGAATGATAAATCCTGAAAGCGAAATGCACGTGTCAATTCTGCGTCGCAGGTTTGGTTCAGGAGTTTGCATTCTACGTAACTCATCATAAATGACCTGTACATCAGAACAGGTGCTTTTCATGTTCTCAATCAGCTCATTTAATTCGTCCTCGGAGGCCGAATGAGTCAATATTTCCTTGCCTATTCTTGCATGATACTTCCACTTCTCATGGATGATCCTGTACCGACGTTGTACACTCTTCAGCCTTTCTTCTTGAAGTTCTTTTCCTTTCTCTGTTAGAGATCGGGTTCTTTCACTTCTTCGTAGCCTTTCCACTTCTTCTGCAGACTCTGTGTCTGTCGCGTCGGGTTGAGCAGGTGACTTGGTAATTTCACGGCATGTCTCAGTGTTTGTGTCTGACATTTTGAGATGGATGTGGTATGTGTGTCTCAACTATTGAGCTTGAATTGGATTTATATTAGGCTATGGGTGAATGTAGGCTACAGTAGGCCTAAATTTGATTAGCCAGGAAGGTTAATAACTGTATGAATTCCTTAACTGTGTGAAGACTAGGTGGGTAGCCTAACTTCTAAATATAAACTTCAGTATTGCATCAAGATAACTATCAGCAGTTAGCTAGACTTCAAGTTGACTTCAATTTCAAAATAAGATTGAAAATTACTTTGGTACAAATAAACTTAGTATAAACCTTAATCACAGAATGAATATGCATATAATGCATTAAATCACATATCACTTCACATAATAAAGGAATTTCACATCAGTGGAGGTACCTTTTAAACTTTGCTTAAATTGCTCTTTAAGCTTGGCTAACACCACTTTTCATAAAACACTAATCTTAATTTCAATGTATGATTATCTTTTATCTTTACTCAAAACGTGTTCACTTGCTTATGGAGTTAAGTTTCCCTTTAAATCTCGTAACACGTAACAACCACAAACACCAGCACATTCGATTTATCCCCAAAACATGTAGGCTAAGCACAGTATGTACGATTCATAGAGCTGAGTCCTTAGTTGCAATTTCCAAGTAGAACCACTTCTCATCCCACCTTAACTTGAATGTTGTGGTAGAGTGCTTTTGGCCTGAAAAGTTGCGCTTTCAACACAGTCCAATCACCGTTGCTTGCTGTCGCTAAGCCGACACTGTCATGGGCGTTGCTTATCTGATCTGCTGGATCTTCGTTGCGTCGTTACCCGCGGCGATCTTCTTGTCTCTCCTACCCGTGTTGAGCAGGCGAGTTCTCACTGTAGCTCTCTTCACGACAACAGACACAGGTTGGTTCCTTGAAACGGGCGTTTATTGCATTGCAGGTCTTTTTCTCCGATGCATCCACGTCACGCCGTGAGAACTATATGTTTGAATGAACACAGTAAACGTTGATAAATTATACAGTACTGAAACAAAGAAATACAAATGGCGCTCGGCGCAACAATACAAATGGCGCTTGGCGCGACAATACAAATGGAACTTGGCGAGACTATGAACAAAGTTCTATAGGTAGAACAAAATACCTCGTTGGCTGCTTGTCCTGAAAAGAGGTTCTTGAATCCTTAAAGTCCCTTGAAAGTCCCTTTACTGTCTTTCTTAGCCTCTGCCAGCAACAATTATGACAGACTAAGATCTGCTTAAGTTAGATTGCACACAGTCAATTAACAAATTCCGTAGCAGTAACACAACAGAGAACGTTAGTTCCGGGATGGAACATAAAAACACAGACAATGGCCTAACGTTAATTTACATGTTACATCACATTTAAATTCTTATCTATACATCAATAAATCATTTATTTATTTACTACATCAAATAAACCTTGAATTATGTATTAATCATGCATCGTGAACACAGCATCTATGTAACAACACTTACAATTCATATATTACAGTGCTACCCTAATATTCTCAGTTCATCACAGCTGCGGTGTCTCCTAACCAGCCTTGGGCCCCCAGTTGGCCCGAAGGTTATCTTAAGAGCGGGTGAGGTGGCGATGACGGGACTGGCTTCCTCTCTCACATCAAAACATACCTGCAGACGAGTGACAAATGAATAGAGAGAGCATGATTTAGCCTTGTTTTTTTTTATTCTAACATGGTCTGTCATCTAAATCAGGAGGCGAAATGCAAAACTGACCTGGGACTACGACATCTCTGTCTGTATTTCAATGTAAAGCATCTCTTTAATAATACTTTCTGTTGACCCGACCAAGTGACATCTCACCTATGATCATGCTGTGCCCTCTGTGTCAGCCAGTTCAGATGTGGGAAGGGTTCACCAAAACAGCTGATATAACCTAGAGGATTTAGGGAGAAGGGGGAGAAGGACGAAGTGAAGAAGAGAGACTGTTATTGTGTGTGTGTGGTCTCACCTGGTGTCCACACTAATAGGCTGACCACACCGCTCGTGTCGCGTGCCAATCACCATATAGTTCAAAGATGAAAAAACCTGGAAGGAGGAGAGATGACTAGAAAATATTCGGTTGACCATTTTTATGTGTGGATTAATTGTCGGAGTAGAGGACCTTGTGCATTTCGGATAAAATAACAACCTAATGTTTATATCCCATGACAAATTAGCTGGCAACAGCAAGCTAGCTAAATAGGACAAATTAGCTAGCAAGTGCAAGCTAACTAGCTAAAATGCTTTTTGACCTGTCCCCAAATTAATGTCATTGGTTCAGAGTTTGTTTTGATATTTTAACCTGCGTGTCGTGATTGCATTTGGTGTAGGGGGACAAAATATATTGATGCGCGCACGATGGCACATGTGCGCAGCCGGTTTGGGTTCCGTGTAAGTGGCTACAGAGTACTTTTCCTGAAAAACAGACACTTGAGGACAAACATTAGAAGATAATGTCAATAGAAGATACTGTATGTGACGCAGACACCTATCGGAGTCTACCTGAAACATTTAAATATAGAGGGCTATGTCTCACCACTTGGTTATTGTAAGGCTAAACCCCAGGGAAATAAATGACTTGGCAGCATCAGATAGTCCAGTGAAAATGGCTGTGTTTATGTGGTGTAAATCTGAAAATTAGCAGCTGACATCTTAAGGGTTTTTTGCATGTGAGACAGGCAGAGATGCAGCGATGGAGAAAAAGAACACAGAACAGTTTAATTGAACAGAACAGAACAGTTGAATTTTATCATACAAGATGGCGTAGCAGTTCAGACGTCCTTTACCCTCCTCTTGTCGTGTCCCGTGTATATATATTTACATATTTTTCTTCGCATATCTTTTTACATTTTTTCTTCTAAAAACTCAACCTTAAAGCACTCTCCTGCAACCCGCCTCACCAATTTAAAAAAGAAAGTATTATTTACCTCAAATCTGAAATCCACAACAGAAGCTAGCCAGAGGTTAGCCATTTTCACTGGCTAACGTTGGAGTTCAGCTAGCCACGGTTAGCTGTCCTCAGATATCCATTAGCTCGAAAAGCTATCACCAGTTTTTGTACAGCGCGACTCAGACCAGAGCATACCGGACCTATTCTCTCTCCTTTCCCCGGATTTCTACCGCAGGCTCTGGACATTTACACCTGGATCTTGCAGCTAACTAGCTGCTACCTGAGTGACTATTGGCAACGTCGGTCCCGGAATTAACACACATTATTCCGGAGCTAGCCAGCTGAAGAGTTCCGTCAGCCACTCGTGGGCTTTTCCTGAGCTAGCCAGCTTAAGTGTCTCCTGGGCTACAATCACCCAACCGGACCCATTTTACTGCCGATGCGGAGCCCCATCGGGCCTTCACGACTGGACCACCGACGTTATCTGCCCGAGGGAGTTATCCAACTGGCCCCTCCGTCGCGACGTAACCTGATCGCCCATCTGCGGCCCGCTAATCGTTAGCTGTCTTATCGGCTGCGATCTGAATAGGTCTATCGGACACTTTTCTTGGGCCACTATAACTAACTATTTTGCCAACTTGGACTGGTCCCCCCTTCCACACGGAAACCCACTAACCCACAGACAGAAACGCACGAGGTGGCTAAAAACAGACCTCTCTCCATCTTCCACCAGCTTGCTACCTATGGCCCGGCTAGCTGTCTGAATCTCACTGGACCCTTTGATCACTTGGCTAAGCATGCCTCTCCTTAATGTCAATATGCCATGTCCATTGCTGTTCTGGTTAGTGTTTATTGGCTTATTTCACTGTAGAGCCTCTAGCCCTGCTCATTATACCTTATCCAACCTCTGTTCCTCCACCCACACATGCTATGACATCTTCTGGTTTCAATTATGTTTCTAGAGACAATATCTCTCTCATCATCACTAAATGCCTAGGTTTACCTCCTCTGTATTCACATCCCACCATACCTGTCTGTACATTATACCTTGAAGCTATTTTATCTCCCCCAGAAACCTGCTCCTTTTTCTCTCTATTCTGGACGTCACAGACGACCAATTCTTATAGCTTTTAGCCGCACACTCATACTAATTCTTCTCTGCTCCTCTGGGGATGTAGAGGTGAATCCAGGCCCTGCAGTGCTTGGCTCCACTCCTATTCCCCAGGCGCTCTCTTTTGATGACTTCTGTAACTGTAATAGCCTTGGTTTCATGCATGTTAACATAAGAAGCCTCCTCCCTAAGTTTGTTTTATTCACTGCTTTAGCACACTCTGCCAACCCGGATGTCCTAGCTGTGTCTGAATCTTGGCTCAGGAAGTCCACCAAAAACTGAAATCTTCATCCCTAACTACAACGTTTTCAGACAAGATAGAACGACCAAAGGGGGCGGTGTTGCAATCTACTGCAGCGATAGCCTGCAGAGTTCTGTCCTGCTATCCAGGTCTATACCCAAACAATTTGAACTTCTACTTTTAAAAATCCACCTCCAAAAACAAGTCTCTCACCGTTGCCGCCTGCTATAGACCCCCCTCGGCCCCTAGCTGTGCTCTGGACACCATATGTGAACTGATTGCCCCCCATCTATCTTCAGAGCTCGTGCTACTAGGTGATCTAAACTGGGACATGCTTAACACCCCAGCCATCCTACAATCCAAGCTTGATGCCCTCAATCTCACACAAATTATTAATGAACCCACCAGGTACAACCCCAAAGCTGCAAACACTGGCACCCTCATAGATATCATCCTAACCAATGTGCCCTCTAAATACACCTCTGCTGTTTTCAACCAAGATCTCAGCGATCACTGCCTCATTGCCTGCACCCGTAATGGGTCAGCGGTCAAACGACCTCCACTCATCACTGTCAAACGCTCCCTGAAACATTTCAACGAGCAAGCCTTTCTAATCGACCTGGCCCTGGTATCCTGGAAGGATATTGACCTCATCCCGTCAGTAGAGGATGCCTGGTAAAAAATGTTTAAATGCCTTCCTCACCATCTTAAATAAGCATGCCCCTTTCAAGAAATTTAGAACCAGGGACAGATATAGCCCTTGGTTCTCCCCAGACCTGACTGCCCTTAACCAACACAAAAATATCCTGTGGCGTTCTGCATTAGCATCGAACTGCCCCAGCGATATGCAACTTTTCAGGGAAGTTAGAAACCAATACACACAGGCAGTTAGAAACGCCAAGGCTAGATTTTCAAACAGAAATTTGCTTCCTGCAACTCAAACTCTAAAAAGTTCTGGGACATTGTAAAGTCCATGGAGAATAAGAACACTTCCTCCCAACTGCCCACTGCACTGAGGATAGGAAACTCTATCACCACCGATAAGCCCACTATAATTGAGAATTTCAATAAGCATTTTTTTACGGCTGGCCATGCTTTCCACCTAACTACCCCCTACTGCATTCAACAGCACTGCACCCCCCACTGCTACTCACCCAAGCCTCCCCCATTCCTCCTTCTCCCAAATCCATTCAGCTGATGTTCTGAAAGAGCTGCAAAATCTGGACCCCTACAAATCAGCTGGGCTTGACAATCTGGACCCTTTCTTTCTAAAATTATCTGCCGAAATTATTGCAACCCCTATTACTAGCCTGTTCAACCTCTCTTTCGTGTTGTCTGAGATTCCCATAGATTGGAAAGCAGCTGCTGTCATCCCCCTCTTCAAAGGAGGTGACACTCTTGACCCAAATTGCTACAGACCTATATCCATCCTACCCTGCCTTTCTAAGGTCTTCGAAAGCCAAGTCAACAAACAGATTACCGACCATTTCGAATCCCACCGCACCCTCTCCGCTATGCAATCTGGTTTCAGAGCTGGTCATGGGTGCACCTCAGCCACGCTCAAGGTCCTAAACGACATCGTAACCGCCATCGATAAGAAACAATACTGTGCTGCCGTATTCATTGACCTGGCCAAAGCTTTTGACTCTGTTAATCACCACATCCTCATCGGCAGACTCAGTAGCCTTGGTTTCTCAAATGATTGTGTCGCCTGGTTCACCAACTACTTCTCTGATAGAGTTCAGTGTGTCAAATCGGAGGGCCTGCTGTCCGGACCTCTGGCAGTCTCTATGGGGGTACCACAGGGTTCAATTCTTGGGCCAACTCTTTTCTCTGTATACATCAATGATGTCGCTCTTGCTGCTGGTGAATTTCTGATCCACCTCTATGCAGACGACACCATTCTGTATACTTCTGTCCCTTCTTTGGACACTGTGTTAACAACCCTCCAGACGAGCTTCAATGCCATACAACTCTCCTTCCGTGGTCTCCAACTGCTCCTAAATACAAGTAAAACTAAATGCATGCTCTTCAACCGATCGCTGCCTGCACCTGCCCGCCTGTCCAGCATCACTTCTCTGGACGGTTCTGACTTAGAATTTGTGGACAACTACAAATACCTAGGTGTCTGGTTAGACTGTAAACTCTCCTTCCAGACTCACATCAATCATCTCCAATCCAAAGTTAAATCTAGAATTGGCTTCCTATTTCGCAACAAAGCATCCTTCACTCATGCTGCCAAACATACCCTCGTAAAACTGACCATCCTACCAATCCTCAACTTCGGCGATGTCATTTACAAAATAGCCTCCAATACTCTACTCAACAAGCTGGATGCAGTCTATCACAGTGCCATCAGTTTTGTCACCAAAGCCCCATATACTACCCACCACTGCGACCTGTACGCTCTCGTTGGATGGCCTTCGCTTCATAATCGTCGCCAAACACATTGGCTCCAGGTCATCTACAAGACCCTGCTAGGTAAAGTCCCCCCTTATATCCGCTCACTGGTCACCATAGCAGCACCCACCTGTAGCACGCGCTCCAGCAGGTATATCTCTCTGGTCACCCCTAAAGCCAACTTCTCCTTTGGTCGTCTCTCCTTCCAGTTCTCTGCTGCCAATGACTGGAACGAACTACATAAATCTCTGAAATTGGAAACACTTATCTCCCTCACTAGCTTTAAGCACCAGCTATCAGAGCAGCTCCCAGATCACTGCACCTGTACATAGCCCATCTATAATTTAGCCCAAACTACTACCAAACTACTACCTCTCCACAATTATTTTTGATTGAAAATAAAAAAGGTTTTGCTCTCGACAAAAAGACACAAATGTACCTCCATTGCATATAACAATTTGCCTGTGAATAACCACACCTTCATAAAAACGTGCTACTGTATGCAGAATTCTTGATGCACAACTGAAGATGCTGCCATATCCTGCCAGCACGCCCACAAGCAAGCCACTCAGAAGCAGAATGATGACGCGTGGAAGAAGGAAAGGAATGAGCAGTGTTGCCAACTTAGCAACTTTGTCGCTATATTTAGCGAGTATTCAGACCCCTCTATCGACACATTTTCAAAAAAGCGACTAGCGACAAATCTAGCGGCTTTTTCTGGTGTTATTGGAGACTTTTGGAGACTGACGTGAAAGCACGTATCTTTCTTACTCTTCTCAACGAGCAGCGGGTGTTGCTGTGGGCCCCACCCCTGTACCAAAGCACTCACAGGCGGCCCAGTCCTCGTGCAGCAGTCCCTCCCAGCTGCAGTCAGAGCAGGAGATGTTCACCCCTCCGCATCCAGACTGCAAATGAAGCCGCCGCTGGCTAATCCCGCCCTGGTTTACGTAAAAAAATGTCAAAAATGTACCTGAATTAGGGCCAGACTAGTTACCATAATTTTCTCACATTCCCATTGACAGTTTTTTTTCTATTGTCTCTTTTCGGTCCATTTAGATTGTTAATGTAGATTGTATACACAACTGTGACTTGTGGTAGGCTCCTAAGTGATTAAAAGATTAAAAACCAAACCAAATTATGAAAGCTAAACTAAAAAACAATCAAACAAAAAAATTAAAAAATTTAATAAAAAACTAAGTAACTCCGCTAGAGTGTCTCTTTTGGGTCACTTTTTCCAGTCCCAAGCCCAGATAAAGGAGGAGGGTTGGAATTGTGACATAAAAAAAAACAAGAAAAAAACAAGAATCGACAGAAGAAAGTTCATTTGTAGTTCTAAACATTTTTTTTTTACTCACTTTTTGTCTCTCCCACGACGTTATTCCTCTATCCTACAGCGTCCATCACAATTACATGCACATGGCCAATTATGCAAATTAGGCGATGACGTCATTTAGCGACTTCTAGCGACTTTTAGGACAGCCAATAACTACTTTCCTTATTGAGGAGTTGGCAACACTGGGAATGAGATGGGAATAGCAATTTGTTGCAAGTTGGGGAGGAGGGCTAATAACTGAACAATAGATTATTCAACCTTTACTAAAGAACACACTCTAATTGCCGTGCTCGGTGTGAAAACCCTCCCTCCTATCATAGACCAGCTACGACCAAGGGGTAGCTTCCTACTTAATGTAATAAAGTAATGACTTTTTAAATAGGTTACCTTACACGTTATGTTGGCTGACAATTCGTTAGCTACGCTGTCCTTATAAACCACAGCATATCATTACAGCAGTATGTACCAGTATGTTAGCTAGCTACCTAACATTAGTAGTTATACATCAAACTTTCCAGTATATTAACTATCTAACTACCCAACGTTTATTGACTTAATTATTCTCGTCATTCTAAGCTTAGCTAAATGGGTTAGTTGTTGAGCTTTCTCAATGGACATTTGGGTGCTTTCATAAATTCGCTCTGGCTATCTATAGGCTGGACAATAGAACGAGTCAAAATTCACCCAAGACTGAAAAAATGGCTTAAGAACGTTGGCTAAACTGGAACACTAGTGCGAGTGTTACGCCCCTGAAAAAGGGGAGAAATAATCACGAGAGTGATACGGTATTGTTTCCTCACTGAGAACTTTTACTGTCATCATTTTACCAAAGTAACACATTTTACACAAGTAACACATTTTACAAAACAACAGATCTACAGGAAAGAGCTAGTGTTGTAGGGTACAAGGCTTATTCAAGTCACAACAGTATACTCTGTAATTCACTGAAACATACACTCATTTCAATGTAACTGTCAAGCACAAAGCTTTAACTCAGTAAACCATAACTTAATTTATCTACAGTCAACAAAGTGTTTGAAAAACCATTACACAAATAACACCGCAACATATCTTATTAGCAACGCACATGTTCATTCACATGTTCATTCACGATCGACATAAAATGGCAGCTACTCTCAGTACGAAGCTAGCCTTAGCTGCAACCGAGCAGGGCTCATATTACTCTGCAAACGTAACTCTAACTTTCTCAAGATGTTACCAAGACACACCTTAAACACTCTTGACATGTTAGCGAATTATTACATTTAAATGACTCAGTTTTATCATCAATATCGTACCTGAAAAAGGGGAGAAATAATCACGAGAGTGATACGGTATTGTTTCCTCACTGAGAACTTTTACTGTAATGAGGAAAAGACCGCGATTTCCCCGCGAACTTGAGTGGAGACCAGAGCAATCGGTCTCAGACTCATGGATTAAAGAGCATTTAGTAGATCACAGATTAACACTTTTCCCCTTCAATTAGGCACCACAAAATAAAGTAATCAATATAACGTTTACACATTCCTTTTACAATTCTTACCTTTTGTACACTTGATGGATTTTAACTTTAACACAATTATATGAATGTTATCCATCTCTATCAACTAATACAGAATGCATGATCTTTTTAACCCTAGATGTTTTAAGATCCTCACATACTATGAACTTACTAATACTTTTTAATGTATAACAGGCTATTAGTATTTCCTTTAACCTGTCACACTCTCCCCGACAAAATAAATGTTGTCCCAACATTACCAACTTGTCTTCTTCAACAGTCTGTATGCACTGGACCTAGGAAATCCTCTTCTGTAAGGTAGTACTTGAGCAGAGGTCAAGGGTCACAGTTCAAATATAACTAACAAGTTATTTTCACAGTCCATGTGTTGACCAGCTGTATAAACAGTCCATAAGCAGTCTTTTCTCATACTATTTATCAACAGTCCATCACTTTTAATGGTCTATATGCATAGTCTGCAAATTGTCTCTTGTGACAGTCTGAAATCAGTCAGTAGTCCATGGTCAAACATGTCAACTCTGTAGCCTCATGTTTGCTGAAGCCCATACATGTAAGGTGGCTGAAAGTAACATTGCTGTAGTAATGGCAGCCATGGAACCATTCCTGGTGCAGAGTAGACAGGGAACAACTGTGGCTGTGGCTGGATACTGTAGCAGGAAGGGATACCAAGATGATCATAGTTGATACGTCTTGGAGGGTGTCTCTCTCTTTGTGGCAGCTGGTAGGCCGGTTCCTCAGGTTCAGCAGCAGCAGTTAATGAAGGAAAGGCACTTGGTGGACGATCATCAGGCAAATTTTCAGCAGGCAAGTTCATCTCCTCAGCAGGCCGGTCTTTAACTGTTGTCTCCTCCAGCCGCTTTTCAACCAGAGGCTGTGCTGGTTGCGTATCAGGGACTGGCACGGCAACTGTCTGTTTCACTGGTGGGGGCCTGTGTTCCCACTCTCTCGCTGGTTCAGCATTCCTCGCTTCAGGTACTGTAGATGTGGGAACCTGTAGCGGCTCATGATGAAGGTCATATTCATCACCGCTGTCTTCATCAGAATCTAGAGGCTCTGATTCAGGCTGATGTCTCCTTTTTTTCTGACTTTTGTCATCTTTGGTCATTTCTGGTTGCGTCTCAAAAGGTAAGTGGTCACAGGACATGAGCAGGTTTCTGTGCAGGACCCTGGAGCGTCCCCTACCCTTTTCTGGTCTCAATTCATAAATCGGCAGGTCTGAACCCATTTGTCTCACTACTGTGTGAATTGTATCTTCCCAATAGTTACGGAGTTTTCCTGGTCCTCCTCTTGGTGTCAGGTTTTTAATCAGAACTCGCTCGCTGGAACCTGCCTCTGTGCACAATCCAAAGAGCATATCAACTGGAAGCCTGGGTGATCTCCCAAACAGAAGATAAAATGGTGAATAGCCAGTCACTTCGCAACGGGTGCAGTTATAGGCATAAACCAGTTTATTCAGAGACTCCTTCCAGTTTGACTTTTGTGTCTCAGTTAGTGTCTTTAACATTTGCAACACTGTTCTGTTCATGCGTTCCACTTGACCATTCCCCATCGGGTGATAGGGTGTTGTTCTGGACCCCGCAATGCCACTGAGTTTCTTTAACTGATGGAACAACTGATTTTCAAATTCTCCCCCTTGGTCATGGTGGATGCGGGACGGGAACCCGAACTTCAGGGCAAAGTCATTGAAGATGAGATTTGCAGCAGTTTTACCTGACTTTGATGTGGTGGCGTAGGCTTGAGTGAAACGTGTAAAATGATCAACAATCACGAGGATGTACTCATATCCCCCTTTGCATCTGTCGAGATGAAGGAAGTCTATACATACCAGTTCAAATGGCTGTGTTGTCACAATGTTTGTCAGAGGAGCTCTTGTTTCATGGGCTGGCTTTTTCTGCTTGACACAGCAACAAGTTTTAGTCACATAGTGCTCGATGTCAGATTGCATATATGGCCAGAAGAAGCGGTCACGTACTAGTGATACAGTGCGATCAGTACCTTGGTGTCCCATGTTATTGTGCAACTCTTCCATCACTTTACCTTTGTACTGCTCTGGTAGAACTAACTGCTTGCGGGCTGTAGTGATTCTGTACAGAATGCCATCACTGTCTATTGTCAATTTGTCCCATTCCCTGAATAGGCATTTTGTCTTTGGACTGCATTCCTTTTGCTCTTTAACTGGCGGTTTGGAACCAGACAGTTTGAAATTGAGCACAGGACGGATGACCGGATCAGATTCTTGTGCTTCTCTTATCCCATCTTTTGGGATCGAGCTGATTGTTGCAGTGGTTGTCTCACCTTCAACTGATACTGACATTGATGCAGCTGAAAGTAACCAAGTTACAACAGCCTCTTTCTGTACCTCAACTGCTTGTATCGTGGCGGCAATGGTGTCTGGTGGAAGCTCCTCAGAACATTCTTCCATCAGTGACTCTACATCCAGTGGCATTCTTGACAAAGCATCGGCATCGCCGTTCTCTCTGCCTGGCCTGTACTTTATTGTAAAGTGGAAATCAGCCAATTCTGCAACCCACCTGGAAGTGGTTGCGTTCAGTTTTGCAGTAGACAGAATTGTAGCTGAGCGGGTTGTTATCGCTGTATACAGTGAAGGTCGGAGCATAGTACAAATAATCACGGAACTTATCAGTGATTGCCCATTTCAGAGCTAGAAATTCTAGCTTGCCCGAGTGGTAGTGATAGTTCTTCTCAGCGGCTGTTAAGGTTCGAGAGCCATAAGCAATGACCCTAAGCTTCGCATCTTGCTTTTGATACAGAACTGCTCCCAAGCCTTGGTGTGACGCATCAGTGTGTACAACAAATGGCTGAGTGAAATCAGGGAAACCTAAGACTGGTGGGTGAAGCAAACACTCAATCAGCTGTTCAAGTGCCTGTTGATGCTGGTCAGTCCACAGGATTGGCTTGTTTGAGGGCACCACATGACTTGCTTTCTTTGTTTTTGTTTTCCGTGGGTGGTGAGGTAATTTCTCTGAATCTGCTTTCAGGAGGTCATACAGGCAGCTGGCCCTCCTAGAAAAGTCTTTGATGTACTGTCTGTAGTAAGTGAGCAAACCAAGCATTTTTCTGAGCTGGCCCACAGTCTCTGGTCTGATTTCTTTCAATGCTCTTACTGCTTCAAAATCGGCTGGGTCAACTCGGCTGCCCTCTGCAGACACTATTCTTCCCAAATAACGGACCTGGGGTTTAAAGAGATCACACTTACTTGGTTTGAGTTTAATGCCATACTCTCTGAGACGCTGCAAAACTTTTCGCACATCATTCACATGGCTGTCGAATGTTTTACTGAAAACTAGCGTGTCGTCCAGATAAGGAATGCAGATGTTATCCCGGAGCCCTTCCAAACACTCCTCCGTACACCGCTGAAAAGCTGCAGGAGCGTTCATGAGGCCGAATGGCATACGTATCCACTCATAGAGTCCCCATGGGGTCACAAATGCTGTCAGTGGTCTGCTTTCTTCAGAGATGAACCCCTGGTGATACGCTTTTCCCTGGTCTAAGAGGGAGAACCAGGAATTACCACCTAAACTGTCCATGATGTCTTGGACCCGAGGGATAGGCTGGCGGTCGGGATGTGTCTTTCTGTTCAGGTCTCTGTAATCTATACACAACCGGAGGGTCCCGTCCTTCTTCCGAACGCACACGACAGGTGAAGAATATGAAGAGTTTGACTTCCTAACCCAGCCCTGGGCTATGAGGTCATAAAGGTAACCCTTCATCTCCTGATACAGTGGCCTGGGCACTGACATGTATGTGCGCTTGACTGGTTCAGAGTCCTTTAGAGAAATAGTCATTTTCAATCGTTCAATACAGCCAATGTCATTGTCTGATCTGGAGAAGGAGTGGCACTCTTCTCTAAGCATTTGCCTAACAACTTCTCTCTGCTCTTCGGTGAGGTGATTTAAACCTACTGGTGGATCCCACTGTTCAGTAGCAGTACATGGGGTTTGAACACTGGTGTGATTCACTGTGGCTGGGGTGACAGTTTTTTCAAAGACTTGGGCAGGTAACACAGTCATAATGGTTTGTACTGTACCGATTATTGTGCGTCCTAGCAGGGCAATGTCGTGGTCAGTGGGGTTAGAGACATCAAGCATGACAACTGGAAAAACACCTTTCCTGACTCTGACTAGTGTGTCAAAGAACTCAAGGTCGTCTGGCCACTGCGGGTTCAGGTCTGGCTGGAAAAGCATTGTCATGTCCTCTTTGAAAGGCTGGGAAGCTACACGGCACTCAATCTGAATGCTACTGTGTTTTGGTACAGCAACCTTCTCTTTCTTGGTTTTCACTGCATATTCATCTGTCTGTTCTGCGCTAACAGCCTGTATAAAAGCTCTCACCTTGTTTCTTTTGAGGCATGGGAAAGCTGTTTTTACTGTACTGTATTGTTTAGTCTTGTCGGTCATTGTCAGGATGTGCTCGATAACATTGAAACCTATGATGGGATGCGATAGGTGACAGCCTTTCATTACCAGCACTGGGATGATCAGTTCCTTTGTTTGGTCAGTTTCAGAGGCTAGCCGAAAAGTTGTTTCAATCCATCCCAGGTACGGCATTTCAGTCCCATTTGCTGCAGTCAACCTTAGATCATCAGGTGAGTCCAGTATTTCTGAAACATCTCTCAGCCTTGCGTTTGGGAGAGATTTCTCTTTCCATCGTTCATCAATGACCGATACCTGAGAGCCTGTGTCCCATAGAGCTTGGAGGTGGTGGCGATTCAGGTGACACTCAATAAGGCACTGTCTGCCGACTAGCGAGGTGACCTTACGGGGGTGGCAACCTTGAGCTAGGGATGGTAAAGAGTGGGCATTTTCCTCTGTGCAGGAAAACCTTTCCCTGGTATGGTCAATTTTCAGGTGAGTGCATTTTCCCCTATGTTTAGTCCAATGTTGGTTTTGACATACTTTGGAACAGTACAGTGTCTCTTTACATGATGAACATTGTTTCAGGTTCTCAAAGGAATCT
Organism: Salmo trutta; assembly: GCF_901001165.1. NCBI lineage: Eukaryota > Metazoa > Chordata > Actinopteri > Salmoniformes > Salmonidae > Salmo > Salmo trutta. The sequence continues at coordinate 21,304,368 of NC_042970.1, read as the reverse complement.
TCTCTGGCACAATTTGCACATTTCTGGGACTTTTTGGTAGCTAGGGTTAACACTCGTCCCTCAGCGGTAACCCTTCCCCGTTTAAAGGGGCCTCTCTTGATGGTCGGACTCCCCGGATTTTACATCCAGCTTGGAAATGTTCTCCACTCCCACATCGGAAGCAGTGTGTGCAGCGTGCATCTGTTCTGGCCCGCTGGCAGACAAAACACCTCCTTGGAGCTTGAGCAGAGCGGTTGGTATACAGGTTAGGTGCATATTGCTGCTGCGCAGGGTCAGGTGCTTGGGGCTGACTGTAGTTGCCGTAATACTGCTGATGGGAAACAGGTGGCTGGGGGTCCCTATCTGGCCTCCTAACTGGAGGTGGGGCATAGACACAAGGCGGGGACTGAAACATAGGCTGCTGTAATGTCTCCTTAATCTGAGCAATCTCTGCACTGAGACCTTTTAGAGAAGCTACACCTGTCTTAAGTTCAGCTAACTCTGTTAACAGTTCTGCGGGTATCTTAGCTTTGGCTTCCTTCACAGGACACTTTGCAGTTGGCGTATCTTCTAACTGGACTACACTTACAGTTGTAACAGGCTGTGGGGCATTAAACCGCTTTTTGTTTCGTCTTTCTATCTCATTAGCACAAGCAATGTTAAGCTTCTCTAGCAAAACCTCATCTGATGTTTCGCTATCTAGCAGGAGAGGCTGCATGTCTATCCTGATACTGTCACTCTGGAGACCTGTAAGGACTGTGTGTAAACACATGCGCTGGACTGGAGCAGGGTCATACTTAAGCCCTGATTCTGACTCCTGGGATGCAAACAGTACTTTCTGCCTCAAATCTAAGACGCGCATCAGGAAGCTTTGAGGGGTCTCCTTGCTATGCTGTGCTTCTGAAGCTAGCTGTTTGTAAAGCTCTGTTGCACTCTTCTCTTGGAAGTGGGAACGCAGGATACATCTAAGTGTGGTAAGAGTTAGCTGGGGTTTACCTTCCAAGTAGCTGCGTAGCTGTGAGCCTGGAGAAATAGCCCTGACTACTGCGTCTACTATTTCTACCTCAGGATAGCCTCTGTTAAGTCCATTCTCGATCTGATGGGCAAGGCTGGAAAAAATCAGTTTATCTTTCTGGCCCGGTTCACCTATCTGACCAGAAATTTTAAACTCTTTGCGCCAATATGAGCTGGGCTGTGCACTGGGTGAGAGCGGCACGCTCACCTGAAGATTAGCATGGGGTTGGGGCTGACGCAGAGAATCACTGGCTTTGGCTGCAGTAATCTGCTCAGTTCCCACCCCTTGTTGTGGGGTTGCAGTTCTCAGTTCCTCTATTCTGTGATATGTTCCGGCTGTTTCAATATCATGGTCAGTTTGCCCTGTTTTGTTATCTAAACCACTGATCATCTCTGTCATTTTGTCTTTAAGTAGCAACAATTCCGACATGCCGCCATCTTCTAACTCTGCAGCTTCCTCTCTTTCAAGGAACATCATAATGTGAGTCATCAATAATATGCGGGATTTGTCTTGAACATCTCTTCTCTGTTCACCTGAGATGTCAAGGAAATCACATATCTCTAGTAACTTGTCTTTAGTCAGGGTGTGCAATTCTCCTACTACCTCTTCCTGTAGTTCTTCCAAGGCGGTCGTCATGTTGACAGAACAGGAGGAACTTTTACTGTGCAGGAGTTGACTCTGAATTAGATAGTCCTTACTGTCTCTGATGGTCGATCAATGGCCTCAGCTGACACGTACTTAACCACCAACTTCCAGCTCTCCTCGAACAGCAACACTTTCCTCACTGCAGCCTGCCTGAGTTGTTATGTGGAGATTTAGCTGGCTCGGAATTCAGCGACCAGGATGTGGAAACTGGACATCTGAGCAGCAATCTCAGCGGAGCCTCCAAAAATGTTACGCCCCTGAAAAAGGGGAGAAATAATCACGAGAGTGATACGGTATTGTTTCCTCACTGAGAACTTTTACTGTCATCATTTTACCAAAGTAACACATTTTACACAAGTAACACATTTTACAAAACAACAGATCTACAGGAAAGAGCTAGTGTTGTAAGGTACAAGGCTTATTCAAGTCACAACAGTATACTCTGTAATTCACTGAAACATACACTCATTTCAATGTAACTGTCAAGCACAAAGCTTTAACTCAGTAAACCATAACTTAATTTATCTACAGTCAACAAAGTGTTTGAAAAACCATTACACAAATAACACCGCAACATATCTTATTAGCAACGCACATGTTCATTCACATGTTCATTCACGATCGACATAAAATGGCAGCTACTCTCAGTACGAAGCTAGCCTTAGCTGCAACCGAGCAGGGCTCATATTACTCTGCAAACGTAACTCTAACTTTCTCAAGATGTTACCAAGACACACCTTAAACACTCTTGACATGTTAGCGAATTATTACATTTAAATGACTCAGTTTTATCATCAATATCGTACCTGAAAAAGGGGAGAAATAATCACGAGAGTGATACGGTATTGTTTCCTCACTGAGAACTTTTACTGTAATGAGGAAAAGACCGCGATTTCCCCGCGAACTTGAGTGGAGACCAGAGCAATCGGTCTCAGACTCATGGATTAAAGAGCATTTAGTAGATCACAGATTAACACTTTTCCCCTTCAATTAGGCACCACAAAATAAAGTAATCAATATAACGTTTACACATTCCTTTTACAATTCTTACCTTTTGTACACTTGATGGATTTGAACTTTAACACAATTATATGAATGTTATCCATCTCTATCAACTAATACAGAATGCATGATCTTTTTAACCCTAGATGTTTTAAGATCCTCACATACTATGAACTTACTAATACTTTTTAATGTATAACAGGCTATTAGTATTTCCTTTAACCTGTCACACGAGCCCATAGCAAATTAATGGAATCGAACGTTTGCAGAGCCCGTTTTCACTGGAGTGATGCTTAGAATTCTATTAAAAATGTATCTTTTTATTTTACCACTACAATCTCTGTTCATCGGACCCCAAAAAATTTAAACTTGTGTAGAAAGTAAACACTCGGACCTCAATGGTGTCAACTGTGCTTATGTCTGCGTAATGAAAAAGTAGGGAAAAAATAAAAACTTTGACTATTTCTGGTCTAGCGATCGATGACAAACAAGCTCGCTGCCCAGACTTACATAATTACAAAGAGGAGATTCTCCTGATTAAAATGGTGCCTTGTAACAGTTTTACTTCCGTCCCTCTCCTCGCCCCTACCTGGGCTCGAACCAGGGACCCTCTGCACACGTAGACAACAGCCACCCTCGAAGCATCGCTTCACAAAATACGCAGCCCTTGCAGAGCAAGGGGAACAACTACTTCAAGGTCTCAGAGCGAGTGACGTCACCGATTAAAACGCTATTTGCGTGCACCCCGCTAACTAGCTAGCCATTTCACACCGGTTACACCTGACTTAAAAAAAATCTAAATATAAACATTGCGAGATATTTGGCGAAATAGACAGACATGCCTATATTTCCCCCGTAGGAAACAATGGGAAGACTGCAGAGTTCCAATATTATTTTTGTTGTTTACATTTTAACTATAAAACAACGTGAGCAGGTTTCATTGCCAACAATAGCGAAGCAGGCATTGTGACATTGAACAATAAACTGGGAATAGAACGCTCGCAAGGCGAGTTGGTGGGTCATGCACGTGACAGACCAATACCTCACAAGGCTTCTTCTCTCTAAGCTGAGACCTTAAAACTGAGATATCTTTCATTCTCAAAACAAGGGTCTGGGCGTACTGCCAAATCGCAGATACTGATAGTGCGGGTTCGTTCAATCAGTCACTTGCATGAACACAGAAAATGGTTATTAGAAAAGCACAAACATTGAACACAGAGATGTATAAATAGAAAAGCACCAACATAAACATTTCCATCACAACATGTAATCTTGACAAATGCTTTTCTTCCTGGTTGTATGTCACGGAAGTCGTAGGTTAAAGACCAAGGCGCAGCAGGTTGCGTGCTCATCATTATTTTATTTAAACGTGAACACGAAAAAAACAAGAAAACAAAGAAGCAACAGAATGACAGTTTTGCAGGCTAAACTAACAGCAGAGCAAAGATAACTACCCACAAAGGGACAGGTGAAAAACAAGCTCCTTAAGTATGACTCTCAATCAGAAACAACGATGTACAGCTGTTCCTGATTGAGAGCCACACCAGGCCAACAAAGAAATACACAACATAGACAACCTAGAATACAAAAACAAGAACATAAACCAAAAACCCCGGAACACATAAATACAACACCCCTCTAAGTACACACACACCCCGAACCATATAAAACAAATACCCCTCTACCTAAATACCTAGTCCAAACCACATGAAACAAACACCCCCTGCCACGTCCTAACCAAACTAAAATAACAAATAACCCCTATTACTGGTCAGGACGTGACATTGTATCAATAAAGTGGAACTGACAGCATTTTAACTACTTTGCAGATATGAAACAAATAGACAATCATAATATCAGTAAAAAAAATATAAAATTCACAGTTTATGCTACAAAACCAACTTTATAAGAGGTTAAAAAATATGTTCAATTTATCAACATTTCATGACGTACGCTAAGGCATTGTTGGCAGAATAGATGGATTCAGTTCACTGCATGATTAATATCATTCACCAATACTGTTCTTTGTAGTCCAAAAAATATTGCTATCAGGTCGTAAATCACAGCTGGCCTGGTACATTGTTGGCTGCTTTCACTCGGGATGCACTGTTTCAGTTTCAGTTGGCTCAATATTTTGGACAAAAATGGACGAATGTAACTAAGGCTGGGAATGTCAATACGATCACAAGTTAGTCATAATGTGGGTAATATGCTAGCATATCTATTTATGTAGCAAGCTAGCTAGCAAACTAGCCAACTTTAGCCAGTTAGCTTTCGGTGCTTGGTTCAGACAAGCATGCATTGTTGGCAGGCAAGCTTCATAAGGACGAGTAGGCTACAATTCCCCATGGTTTATCGGTGTAATTTTGTTGGCCAACTAGCTAAAAAAGTCTGAGAGGGTTTATTTAATGTTCCTTTGTTAGATTTTATTTCATCTTTCACTGACTAGCCTTAGTTGTTGATATTTTTGTTGTTGACGTGCATAACTGAGGGAGCGATAGCCTACCTTATCATGGTTGTTTGATCAATAGGACTGTAACGTTCTCAAATGTAAGAGGACTCCCAAGTGGTATTGACATATTTTCAGAAATACATTCATGTGTATTTTGTGTATTTTGGCGAATGCGTTCTAATGATCTAAAGCTGCAACTGCCTGTAAACACACAGTCCACTTCAAAGTGAATGATGGCAGGCATGTGTTGCAAATAAAGGCATACTGTAGCTCTGATTCGCTATGGCACACCTGTATGCGTAGACTCTGGTCCTGGATGAGACAGATGTTTTTATTAGGTTTTATTTACTGCAGTGTCTACTAATTCTCCAAATGCTTGGCCGCTTTCCCACTTTATATTGCTATAGAATGCTCACAAATGCCTTAGTATGTAATTCCCAAACATTCTAAGAATTTACGAAAATGTGAAAATGACCATATTTAAGTGCACGCTTGTCAGATATTTCTTTAAAGTGTCATATTCTTCCTGTGGGTGTATATTAACCGATTTTAATAAGATTTCATGTTGCTAAAATGCTGTCAGTTCCACTTTAAAATGAGTCAGAAAACACCCCCGAGCCAGTCCCATGAGGATTTTGTCTGCATTGAACCACCATGCCTTCACATTTCATATCACTCTGCTTAGAACTGAGTCCTGGTTCGGGTGTTATGTGCTTGATGGGATGAAGGAACGGTAATGTCCTCGTAGGTTATTCATATGTGTATTTGTCTGCAGATATGCATGCATAAAGAATCACACAAATGCACATACAGTAATATGACTGAGAGAGGCCGACACAACCACATAGTCAGTTGTTTGCTTCCTCCTTGAAATAGGTTCTTGCAGCCTTATAATAGACATGTTGTAGCAAACCTTGACAAAGCCTTGACAGAGCTGGCATTGCACAATATCTTTACCATACAGTACCAGTCAAACCTTTGGACACACTTACTCATTCAAGGATTTTTCTTTATTTTTTACTGTCCATCCTTATGCACACCTGTCACAATCATTACGTGCATCAGCGCTCATTAGACTCTCCTGGAGTCCTTCACATGGTTGACTGCCCCATCTATATCTGTCTGTTCCTCAGTTTTGTTCCGTGTCAGCATTATTATCTCAATGTCGATTTGTTCCCCTTGTTTTGTTTGATGTCCGTTTTCCAATAACTGTTCACTCCCTTTACTTGCTTCTCGTCTCCAGCGTCGGTCCTTACAGATGCAGCACTCCATTACTCTCCTTCTTGGTGAAATAGCCCTTACACAGCCTGGAGGTGTGTTGGGTCATTGTCCTGTTGAAAAACAAATGATAGTCCCACTAAGCGCAAACCAGATGGGATGGCGTTTCACTGCAGAATGCTGTTGTAGCCATGCTGGTTAAGTGTGCCTTAAATAGATCACTGACAGTGTCACCAGCAAAGCACCCCCACACCATCACACCTCCTCCTCCATGCTTCACGGTGAGAACCACAAATGAGATCATCCGTTTACCTACTCTGTGTCTCACAAAGACACGGCGGCTGGAACCAAAAATCTCAAATTTGGACTGATCAGACCAAAGGACAGATTTCCATCTGTCTAATGTCCATTGCTTGTATTTCTTGGCCCAAGCAAGTTTCTTATTTTTATTGGTGTCCATTAGTAGTGGTTTCTTTGCAGCAATTTGAGCATGAAGGCCTGATTCACGCAGTCTCCTCTGAACAGTTGATGTTGAGATGTGTCTGTTACTTGAACTCTGTGAAGCATTTATTTGGGCTGCAATTTCTGAGGTTGGTAACTCTAAGGAACTTATCCTCTGCAGCAGAGGTAACTCTGGTTCTTGCTTTCCTGTGGCGGTCCTCATGAGAGACAGTTTCATCATAGCGCTTGATGGTTTTTGCGACTGCACCTGAAGAAACTTTCAAAGTTCTAGAAACTTTCCGGATTGACTGACCTTCATGTCTTAAAGTATTGATGGACTGTCGTTTCTCTTTGCTTATTTGAGCTGTTCTTGCCTTAATATGGACTAGTTTTTAAACCTGTATACCACTCTTACATTGTCACAACACAACTGATTGGCTCAAACGCATTAAGAAGGAAAGAAATTCCACAAATTAACTTTTAACAAGGCAGACCTGTTAATTGAAATGCATTCTAGGTGACTACCTCATGAAGCTTGTTGAGAGAATGCCAAAAGTGTGCCAAGAGCTGTCATCAAGGCAGCTACTTTGAAGATTCTCAAATATCAAATATATTTTGATTTGTTTTAAACTTTTTTGGTTACTACGTTATTCCATATGTGTTATTTCATAGTCTTGATGTCATTGCTATTATCCTACAATGTAGAAAATAGTACAAATAAAGAAAAACCCTTGAATAAGTTGATGTGTCCAAACTTTTGACTGGTACTGTATATTAAATGCATCCTTGTAATAATATAAAGAAAGTATCTGCATCTTTGAGGGAGAGCGCTGTGAAAGAAGATAACCGCTAGAATTCTATAAAAAATACTAAATTTGGCATGCATTTATTAGTCAAAGTCAAGGAGCGATTTAGCCGCTCATTGTGTCCCACATGAGCAGATTTGTCATACTCAGAGAGTTTTCTATCGGAGTAATGGGCCAAATATTCCATTCTCCAGCTCCTCTTCTCCGCGTCGCGGCGGAGCCACGCTCTGCTCAATTAATCCTAAAGGTCTTAATGACCCTCGAAGGTGACTCACTAGATAAGTGCAATTACACTGGAAACAAGGGTGCTGCCAATTAGACCCCAAGTTTCCCTCCATCTCCTGTATCTCCCAGAGGGTCAGCCTGTTTGTGACTTCATTAACTGGGTTCTAAAAGAGGAAATGAACGTGCCCAGCTAACACCTCCCAGAGCACATACCTTACCAGTCAAAAGTTTAGACCCACCTACTTATTCAAGGGTTTTTCTTTATTTCTACTATTTTCTACATTGTAGAATAATAGTGAAGACATCAAAACTATGAAATAACACATATGGAATCATGTAGTAACCAAAAAAGTGTTAAACAAATCATAATATATTTAAAATTTTAGATTCTTCAAGGTAGCCACCCTTTGCCTTGATGACAGCTTTGCGCTCTTTTGGAATTCTCTCAACCAGCGTCACCCGGAATTCTTTTTGAACAGTCTTCAAGGGGTTCCCACATATGCTGAGCACTTGTTGGCTGCTTTTCCTTCACTCTGCGGTCCAACTCATCCCAAACCATCTCAATATGTGTTAAGGTCGGGTGATTGTGGATGCCAGGTCATCTGATGCAGCACTCCATCACTCTCCTTCTTAGTCAAATAGCCCTTACACAGCCCGGAGGAGTATTGCGTCATTGTCCTGTTGAAAAACAAATGATAGTCCCACTATGTGCAAACCAGATGTGATGGCGTATCGCTGCAGAATGCTGTGGTAGCCATGCTGGTGAAGTGTGCCTTGTCATTATTCTACAATGCGGAAAATTGTACAAATAAAGAAAAACCCTTGAATGAGTAGGTGTGTCTAAACTTTTGACTGGTACTGTATAAGGACCAGAAACAAAGTTTGTCCATTGATGAGTAGAAATAAAGAAAGTTACTGTGAAATGTTTTATTTAACTACACAAGTCAGTTAAGAACAAATTCTTATTTTCAATGACAGCCTAGGAACAGTGGGTTAACTGCCTTATTTAGGGGCAGAACGACAGTTTTTTACCTCATCAGCTCAGGGATTGGATCATACAATCTTTCAGTTACTAGTCCAACACTCTAACCACTAGGCTACCTGCCACCCCAATGTGATTGAAGTTCACAGGGATTTGTGCTTCTTGGTACGTTTTGTAAATGTGAATGTAACTAAATCTCTCCTCTTAACTTAACCCACTTACTGGTGATGATGGTGATGATGACAAACAGCAGCCTTAACATTCTTTCCCTCCCTCCCTCCCTCCCTCCCTCGTTCTCTCTCTCCATATCTCTCTTTCTCTCTCGCTCTCTCTCTCATTGTGTTTTTTTCTGTACAGGTTGTTTTGAAAGACCCCTTGTATGAAGATGTCTGTGGCACAGTCACTTGTCAGCCAGGAGACAGTGTGTGAGTAATGGGTGTGACTAATGCTAGTTGGCATCTACCATTCGGGTCCTTCCCTGCCATAAGTGCCCTGCCACCCCTCAGGTGCACCGGGGCGCTCTCAGCAGGTCTGAGTAATCACACACTTGCTCAGTTCTTCCCCCTCCTCAAGCAGCCAAACAACAGACTCCACACTCCTCCAGGTGATACTAGCTAACCCAGCTTTGCCACCTCACCGCTGCCACACACTGTGGTGCCATTAGAGTGCAGAGAGAGAATGTGGGCTGGATGCACTCACCTTCAGAGCTCTGGGTCAAGTGGTAAGAATTACGATCGAACACTTTCCAAAGTGTCTGGGAATTTTCGCAACTCAAATAGTATGTTCAATCTCATTCATGAAATTGCCTGCAATTGATATGACATTGTTTGCCTTGTATCAAAACATTTTAGCTCTCAATTTCTCAACTTAGTTGACCCATAAGCTCAAGCGAAAGCATTGACAAGAGACATGCTCTTATGTGGTTTAAGGAAAGAAAAACAAGATGTACGAGTACATTGGAAAGAAGAGATGATAAACGTTTCCAGGATGTCAGTGTTGGCTTTAGATAAGAGGGAGAAGTCTGGCTGAATCTCATAACTTTTTAGTGCTGTGCGATAAACCAAAATGTCTGGTTACTTTCTGTTTTTTAAATAACTAACTAGATGTCAGTTCAATTATTTGAGTTCCATTTCATTCAATTTTTTTCTGTGAGACCAATGCGCATTTTCTCATTGCAGTTTCTCTAGAAATAAATCAGATCAAGCCCGTACTGTACGATGTGGTAGGTGGACAGACAAGTGTAGGGCGTGAGATGCGCCTGAAATTTTGTGGGTGGGGAGAGAATGAGAGAGGGCAGAGGAGGAGGCTTAGCTTGAAGCGCTGGTCATCTTGTTAGGAGCGGCTTCTACGGAGGAACTTTGAATGTCTTTGAACTTCTGATATTTGGCTTAACGTTGGACCAGAGCTAACAAGCTAGCTAATACTTGTGTGTGCTGTGGTTGGATAATTTCTGCATTACCAAATGAGGAGAGTTACAAACACACCAGTCTGAGTTAAACTACATATTTAATAATTAAGTTACTTTTGCAAAAGTACTTTGACCTTCAATAATGCACTCTCTCGAATGAACCATTGAAAAAAGTAAGGTCTCTACACAACAGTTCAAAGAGCTTTTATACCCAAGAATCCACCCCTTCAATGTACACTGACGAACCACAAATCTTAGGAACAGTTCACAAAGGTTAAGTTTTGTATGAAAAGATATCTATAAAACACAGCAGACAGCAACTGCTATCTCAACAGTGTTCATTATATAGACCGGTGTCTGGTCTCCCTAGAACCGTCCCTCCCTGGTACGGTATAGAACAGAACTATTAGCTCATGTCCTCTGGAATGCTTTTTAGGCGTTCTTATCAAAATACACCATAAATCTCCTCTGTCAGTGCTATCTCATAGAGGCCCATCCTCAGTAAAACACCTTCTTCCCACTTCTGGACAAGCTCACTGAGGGGAATGACTTGCGCACAGACATTCATTAATTAAGATGATTAATTGGTTCCCCATTAATCACGCCATCCCTTCACATGGTTTAAGAATAGGTAAAGACACATTCACATATGAAGTCAATGTTTCATTCTAAAACATCTTAATTATCTATGTTACCCAACTAATTCTGATTCATCCACCACAGTGCAGAGCAGCACCAGAATTAAAAACACGTCCTATCCTTTTGTAATAAATTCATTGTGAATCGTGATAACTATTGTATCCATTCTACTCTAATGAAAAATCACGACTCTGAACCACGACGTGTAACATCAGTAGGCTACAATAGCCTTTGCTTTAGAGGCGGAGGGGCAGGTTGCCTACACATGCACACACACTGGCAAAAATGTTCAGCTGGGAAACAGACACTGGAATAAGTTCCTGGGTGACTTGTTGCATTTTTTAAAATAATGTTTCTGTTCCAGAACAGTATACAACAGATCACTTTCGTTCCCGGTTCTGGTTATGTTCCTCAAATAATTTTGTTATTTTCAGGTTTTTTTGGGGTTCTGTTCCCTGAACTAGTGCCAACCTCTGGTCACTACCATCATGGGACTTTTATTAATTGTTTTATTCTGTGTTGTTACAGCATTCAACCCACATAATGCATAGCGCATACAATGTAAAAAAATCGCTCAGCACTATTACTATTTCCTTTAGATCTGCCCCTGGAGCCAACTGAATCATTCTGAGGGACTGGACATTGGTCTTCAATTTAGGGGGGAAATTTCCTTGGGCCCTATCTGATTTTGATGTAGTTTTGAGTCTAAACTTTACAGACACATGAGCTGTATACCTTTTTGTGCTGAATGCTGTGTTACCACAGTCACATTATGTTCATGTAAAGTTTACCCATCATTGGAGGGGGAGGAGGGGGTAGCATGTCTGTGTTGCTAACATAGCCCATCCAGAACAATATTTACCATTGATCCAAGAAGTGTTTAAACCAAAACATTGGTTGAATTCAGGCAGAGAGTAGTTGTTCCTTTTCAACCATTGTATAGGCTTTAGGGTCTCAAAGTCAATTTGTCAATCAGGTTTCTTACAAAGATATAAGATTCCAATCAGTGCTTATCATGTTTATCATAAAATGTGTTTTTCAATAAAACAATATACCTATGATCTCCATGTATAGAAAATAACAACATAAGCCTCAGGTCATGGCATAATATCAATCTAAAGTTGTCAAAAGTAGTTAGGTTTGTTTTCCAGAGAGCCATTTGAAACGATGCAGGTGGATGTGTTTATTGTCAGAGTAGCCCAGAGGCTCAGTCTGTCTGCCTCCAAGTCATTAGTGGAAGTTTGGCAGCATACATCCTTCAGCTGGAGTTACCATAAATTGCCTCTGAAATGGTTGGAGTGGATTTCGATAAGAGTTTTGTCCAAAACCGTTAACGGTACAGGTAGTTAAGTATGTGGGGGTTTGTGGATTTAGGCAGTGTTTTGGAAATATCCTCTGCTCATGTAGGCCTACGCCTCATATTGTTCTGTTTGTGGGTTGTATTGATTGTAAGGTACCCATGTAAAAACAACTGCATCTACAGAACAAGCATGGGTCATGGATGCAAGGATAAAGAGAGTTAGCTTGAAAAACCAAGACTGACCATATTGGGATTCACCCTATGTGTTGATGACAGGGGATCTCTTGGCAGGTCAATATTGAGAGAGTACTGTAGTAGTCCAAGCATGGTTTGGTGTTCAGAGCTATAGGCCTCAATGTTTACCAGAGTGAGAAGGAATATCTGTCCAACATATTATAATGTATCACATTGGACATGGAAGTCATAGTTTTCAACACTGTGATCATCTCTCATAGTCTTTGAAGCTGCACTGCTTGTCATGATCATCGTAATAACTGGACCAAGGCGCAGCGTACGTAGAGTTCCACATGTTTAATCAATGAAACTCACACACAAAAAAACAATAAAGAATGAACGAAACGTGACGTCTGGAGTGCTCACAGGTAACTACACAAAAACAAGATCCCACAAAACACAGTGGGGAAATTATTGCCTAAATATGATCCCCAATCAGAGACAATGATAAACAGCTGCCTCTGATTGGGAACCATACCAGGCCAACATAGAAATAAACACACTAGATCACCCACCCTAGTCACACCCCGACCTAACCAAAATAGAGAATAAAAAGGCTCTCTATGGTCAGGGCGTGACACTGCTCATGGATACCCATGTAGTGGGAGAGCATTCAAAGGTATTATAGCCAGTTAATATTCTTCTGTGTATGTGATACCTACACTCTTAGAAAAAGTGTTCCAAAAGAGTTCTTTGTAGAAGGAAAAGTGTTCTACCAAGAAACGTTTTGATCTGAATAACACTTTTTGGAAGACAAGGGTTCTATGTAAGGCAACGGGTTCTTCCTAGAACCCTTAACATCCTATGAACTGTTTTTGGAAGAAACAGTTATTTAATGATTCTTTGGAAGGCAGGAAGGATTCTTTGGAAGGCAAGGAGGGTTCTTTGGAAGGCAAGGAGGGTTCTTTGGAAGGCAAGGAGGGTTCTACATGGAACCATATTATTATTTCTCAGCATGCTCTATTGCATGGTGATTTTCTGAATTGTTTGTTTTAATATTTGTGTTTTTGCATGCATACTGAACAAAAATATGAAGTAAACATGTAAAGTGTTTGTCCCATGTTACATGAGCTTAAATAAAATATCCCCCCAAAAAAGGTCCCACAAAAAGCTTATTTCTCTCACATTTTGTGCACAAATTTATTTACATCCCTGTTAGTGAGCATTTCTCATTTGCCAATATAATCCATCCACGTGATAGGTGTGGCATATCAATAAACTGATTAAACAGCATGATCATTACACAGGTGCACTTTGTACAGGGGACAATAAAATGCCACTAAAATGTGCAGTTTTGTCACACAACACAATATTTCTAGTTTTGAGGGTGTGTGCAATTGGTATGCTGACTGCAGGAAAGTTCACCACAGCTGTTGCCAGAGATTTGAATGCTCATTTCTCTACCATAAGAGAATTTGGCAGTACGTTCAACCAGCCTCACAACCATGCCAGCACAGGACCTCCATATCCAGTTTCTTCACCTACAGGATCCTCTGAGACCAGCCACTTGGACAGCTGATGAAACTGTGGGTTTGCACACCCAAAGAATTTCTGCACAGACTGTCAGAAACCATTTCAGGGAAGCTCATCTGCATGCTCGTCGTCTTCGCCAGGGTCTTGACCTGACTGCAATTCGACGTTGTAACCGAAATGCTCACCTTCGATGGCCACTGGCATGCTGGAGAAGTGTGCTCTTCACGGATGAATCTCTGTTTCAACTGTACCAGGCAGATGGCAGATAGCATGTATGGCGTCGTGTGGGCGAGTGGTTTGCTGATGTCAACGTTGTGAACAGCGTGCCTCATGGTAGTGATGTGGTTATGGTATGGACATGCATAAGCTACGGACAACGAACACAATTGCATTTTAGCAATGACAATTTGAATGCACAGAGATACCGTGGCGAGACCCTGAGGCCCATTATCGTGCCATTCAACCGCCACCATCACCTCCTGTTTCACCATGATAATGCACGACCCCATGTCGCAAGGATCTGTACACAATTCCTGGAAGCTGAAAATGCCCCAATTCTTCCATGGCCTGCATACTCATCAGACCTGTCAGCCATTGAGCACGTTTGGGATGCTCTGGATCAACGTGTATGACATCATGTTCCAATTCCCACCAATATCCAGCAACTTCGCACAGCCATTGAAGAGGAGTGGGACAACATTCTACAGGCCACAGTCAACAGCTTGATCAACTCTATGTGAAGGAGTGTCGCGCTGCAAGTGGCAAATGGTGGTCACACCAGATACAGACTGATCCACACCTCTACTTTTTTTTGCATATCTGTATTCCCAGTCATGTGAATTCCATAGATTTTTTATTTTTTTATTTTTTATTTCACCTTTATTTAACCAGGTAGGCAAGTTGAGAACAAGTTCTCATTTACAATTGCGACCTGGCCAAGATAAAGCAAAGCAGTTCGACAACATACAAAAACACAGAGTTACACATGGAGTAAAACAACATACAATCAATGATGCAGTAGAAAAAAATAAGACTATATACAATGTGAGCAAATGATGTGAGATAATGGAGGTAAAGGCAAAAAAATGCCATGGTGGCAAAGTAAATAAAGTATGGCAAGAAAAAACACTGGAATGGTAGATTTGTAGTTTGAAGAAAGTTAAAAGTTAAAATATAAATAATATGGTGCAAAGGAGCAAAATAAATAAAATAAATAAATACAGTAGGGGAAAAGGTAGTAGTTTGGGCTCAATTAAAGATGGGCTATGTACAGGTGCAGAGATCTGTGAGCTGCTCTGACAGCTGGTGCTTAAAGCTAGTGAGGGAGATAAGTGTTTCCAGTTTTAGAGATTTTTGTAGTTCGTTCCAATCATTGGCAGCTGAGAACTGGAAGGAGAGACGACCAAAGGAGGAGTTGGCTTTAGGGGTGACCAGAGAGATATACCTGCTGGAGCGCGTGCTACAGGTGGGTGCTGCTATGGTGACCAGTGAGCGGAGATAAGGGGGGACTTTACCTAGCAGGGTCTTGTAGATGACCTGGAGCCAATGTGTTTGGCGACGATGATGAAGTGAAGGCCAGCCAACGAGAGCATACAGGTCGCAGTGGTGGGTTGTATATGGGGCTTTGGTGACAAAACGGATGGCACTGTGATAGACTGCATCCAGCTTGTTGAGTAGGGTATTGGAGGCTATTTTGTAAATGACATCGCCGAAGTCGAGGATTGGTAGGATGGTCAGTTTTACGAGGGTATGTTTGGCAGCATGAGTGAAGGATGCTTTGTTGCGAAATAGGAAGCCAATTCTAGATTTCACTTTGGATTGGAGATGATTGATGTGAGTCTGGAAGGAGAGTTTACAGTCTAACCAGACACCTAGGTATTTGTAGTTGTCCACAAATTCTAAGTTAGAACCGTCCAGAGAAGTTATGCTGGATGGGCGGGCAGGTGCAGGCAGCGATCGAATTAGATTAGGGCCTAATGAATTTGTTTCAGTTGACTGAAATTTGTTTCAGTTGACTGACTGTAACTCAGTAAAATCTTTGAGATTGTTGCATGTATATTTATGTTGACTGGTTGATACATTTTATGCTACAGAAATATAAATAGCATGCCTTTTTCTAAACTAATCCAATCTGTTAGTATTTGGACTTATTGCACTTGTTACTGAGATGGTTTTTCCAGTTTAGATGATTGAGGTAGTCTCAGTATTCAATCTACCCTACCCTGGCATTCATTCTGAATCCAGCTTGCAGGTGATAAAAAAATCCACTTGTTGGATATCCTAACTCTGGCTGGATTACAATTGGAATTTAACATCACTTTGCAAGCCAGCATAATGTGACTTGCTTGCCTGATGCGGCCTACGTTACATATACACAAAGAATTGTGCACAAATTTGTTTACATCCCTGTTAGTAAGCATTTCTCCTTTGCCAAGATAATCCATCCACCTGACAGGTGTGGCGTATCAAGAAACTGAATTAACAGCATGATCATTACTCCTGCAGAGGAATACATTTCTGAGTGCATGTAATTCAGTTTCACTGGCATATAAACACAGCAAAAAAATAAATGTCCCTTTTTCAAGACCCTGTCTTTCAAAGATAATTTGAAAAAATCCAAATAACTTCACAGATCTTCATTATAAAGGGGTTTAACACTGTTTCATGTTTGTTCAATGAATCATAAACAATTAATGAACATGCACCTGTAGAACGGTCGTGAAGACACTAATAGCTTACAGACGGTAGGCAATTTAGGTCACAGTTATGAAAACTTAGGACACTAAAGACACCTTTCTACTGACTCTGAAAAACACCAAAAGAAAGATGCCCAGGGTCCCTTCTCATCTGCGTGAATGTGCCTTAGGCATGCTGCAAGGAGGCATGAGGACTGCAGATGTGGCCAGGGAAATAAATTGCAATGTCCGTACTGTGAGACACCTAGACAGCACTACAAGGAGACAGGACGGACAGCTGATCGTCCTCGCAGTGACAGACCACGTGTAACAACACCTGCACAGGATCGGTACATCCGAACATCACACCTGCAGGACAGGTACAGGATGGCAACAACAACTGCCCGAGTTACACCAGGAACCCACAATCCCTCCATCAGCGCTCAGACTGTCTGCAATAGGCTGAGAGAAGCTGGACTGAGGGCTTGTAAGCCTGTTGTAAGGCAGGTCCTCGCACAAACCCACTGTCGCTGGACCAGACAGGACTGGCAAAAAGTGCTCTTCACTGACAAGTCGCGGTTTTGTCTCACCAGGGGTGATGGTCGGATTCGCGTTTACTGTATCGTTGAAGGAATGAGCGTTACTGCTCATTCTGTGCATGATTTCCTGCAAGACAGGAATGTCAGTGTTCTGCCATGACCAGCGAAGAGCCCGGATCTCAATCCCATTGAGCACGTCTGGGACCTGTTGGATCGGAGGGTGCGGGCTAGGGCCATTCCCCCCAGAAATGTCCAGGAACTTACAGGTGCCTTGGTGGAAGAGTGGGGTAACATCTCACAGCACTGTCAAATCTGGTGCAGTCCATGAGGAGGAGATGCACTGCAGTACCCAATGCAGCTGGTGGCCAGACCAGATATGGACTGTTACTTTTGATTTTGACCCCCCCCCTCCCCTGTTCAGGGATACATTATTCAATTTCTGTTAGTCACTTGTCTGTAGAACTTGTTCAGTTTATGCCTCAGTTGTTGAATCTTGTTATGTTCATACATATATTTACACATGTTAAGTTTGCTGAAAATTAACACAGTTGACAGTGAGAGGACGTTTCTTTTTTTGCTGATTTTAGCACATTTTATGGATGGTCTTAAACTGCAGTTATTTATGTCTGACATAATATAAACATGACTGGGCATTCAAACATATCTGTTTATCCGTTCATCATCATCATTAGCTTCTACCAGGTCTTCCTCACATTTTTGTTTCACATGTTTTGTGTCTTTGGGAAAAGCCTCTACCAACCCTTGATACAGTTTGTAAATCAACTTTGGAGAATTGTCAGACTGCCTTAAAATAGCATCTGGTTTGTCCAGTGTTTGCTGCAGAGACAGAATGAAAAATAACTCAACGTCAGCTCCATCACAGACTGGTCTTCCCAGGCTGCCTGACGCTACTGAGACCCCTGTCACCTTCTGAGGCATGACAAAGAATTACCTTGGTGTACATTTATACATTATTTTATCCAAGAATAGAATCAATGGTTAAATAATTGAAATTATCATTATTCCCAGATCCCACACTGTAGTTTAAGATGCTGTCCTGTAGGTACTGTAGGTCTATCCATCAATTTAAGATGGAACTTAGTATCACTCACTGATATTATTAATATATGGCAAAATTCACCTCAGCTCCGTAGATTGGTCTTCCCTGGCTGTCTGACCCTGCTGGGACCCCTGTCACCATCTATCTGATCCTGCTAAGCCATGTTGGGCATAGTATTGTATACTGACTGTGCACTAGAGGGCTGCATTCCCGCTGGATGCCTGCCAAAGATCATTGCTGCATGGACTGCGGGTGGGAGCGGGGGGTCAGACAGACGATTTTGGGATGAAAATATTGTACTTTTGTTGTCCCACAGATTATTTGGAAATGGTCCTCTTTCTGCTTTGTATGTGGTAGCCTACCTATTGTATTAAAAGCACATCTTTTTTGCAATATTCACACTCAGAATTCGCTGCTTCAACTTCAGAATCCTAGCTACCTCTCCTAGTTGGGTTCAAGTGTGCCTAGTATGTGTGGTCTCATTGAAATCCAGTAGGCTGCCTACATGGGTGGAGAATCACGTGGCAGTTAACTTAAATATGAAATTAACTTATATATGACTAGACTGTAGTTTACTACAATGTCTATAAATAAATATTGATAATAATAAAATGTAATCATCATTGAAAAGGAAAAGGCACAATGCGCACATCGGTCAGGCTGTGGTGAGCGAGCGTTGCACCTTTTCATTTTCAAAAAGTATTGATTACCCATTTATTTGTCTCTACCTGCAAAGCGTCCTCCTAAAAGTTAGGTTATATCCTATAGGCCTTTGCAAAACGTAGCTTGTGTCGCTGTCATCATTCTTGCTTCTTCAAGTTCAGTAGCCATACCTGCGCAATCAGGTGCGTGTTTGGTCTCAATTAAATAGAGTAGACTTTAACCTATGTATGGACGGAGAAGCATTTCCAAGGAAATGTACTTCCTATATAGGCCTATGATTAGGCTATAGTTTCCAACATTGTCTAGAAAGGCCTAAATATTGATCATCCATATTTCTCTGTCTGAAAATCTTCCCGCTCCTAAAAGGTAGGCTATAAAAATAGCTCAAGAGAAAGTGCAAGTCTCTCCAACTCTGCTCTCTTCAAACTACATCTACCATGTTGGCTGATCTAGCCCAGTAATGTAGATAGATTAAGATAAAATATAAGGGCCATGTGAGAAACTCTGGTAATTTAATCTATTTCTTAAGTTATTTTTGCACATTTTATAATGCTTATAGGGTGCAAAATTGCTGGGACCATAGCTGGCAAGTGAGCTGCTTCACATATGCTTAAAATAATATTGTTAAAATAATTGCGGGGCTGCAGTTTCTTTTGGGATCAGTTCTTGCAGGTGGGAGTTGGACAGAAAGCCAACAGGTATGAAAATTTGCTGGTGCAGGCAGGAGCGGCATGAAGAAATCGATCCAGGGCAGTCCTCTACTGTGCACCATTACAGTGAAGCCTGTAAATTTAAAGCTGTTTTTTACTGTGTCGGTGTGAAAAGTAGGGAAATAACTAGGGAAACTGACAGATCAATAATGTTACATTGTATTACTGACTAATAAAAACTCTCATTGCACTGAAAAAATGTCACAATAAATTAAATCAAATCAAAGTTTATTTGTCACATGCGCCGAATACAGCAGGTATGAAATGCTTACTCACAGGCTCTAACCAACAGTGCAAGAAAGGTATTAGGTGAACAATAGGTAAGTAAAGAAATAAAAACAACAGTAAAAAGACAGTGAAAATAACAGTAGCGAGGCTATATACAGTAGCGAGGCTACATACAGGCACCGGTTAGTCGGGCTGATTGAGGTAGTATGTACATGTAGATATGGTTAAAGTGACTATGCATATATAATAAACAGAGAGTAGCAGTAGCGTAAAAGAGGGGTTGGCGGGTGGCGGGACACAATGCAGATAGCCCGGTTAGCCAATGTGCGGGGGCACTGGTTGGTCGGGCCAATTGAGGTAGTATGTTCATGAATGTATAGTTAAAGTGACTATGCATATATGACAAACAGAGAGCAGCAGTAGCGTAAAAGAGGGGTTGAGGGGGAGGGGCACACAATTCAAATAGTCTGGGTAGCCATTTGATTACCTGTTCAGGAGTCTAATGGCTTGGGGGTAAAAACTGTCGAGAAGACTTTTTGTCCTAGACTTGGCATGCCGGTACCGCTTGCCATGCAGTAGTAGAGAGAACAGTCTATGACTGGGGTGGCTGGGGTCTTTGATAATTTTTAGGGCCTTCCTCTGACATCGCCTGGTATAGAGGTCTTGGATGGCAGGCAGCTTAGCCCCAGTGATGTACTGGGCCGTACGCACTACCCTCTGTAGTGCCTTGCGGTCGGAGGCTGATCAATTGCCGTACCAGGCAGTGATGCAATCAGTCAGGATGCTCTCGATGTTGCAGCTGTATAACTTTTTGTGGATCTGAGGACGCATGCCAAATCTTTGGGTCCTGAGGGGGAATAGGCTTTGTCGTGCCCTCTTCATAACTGTCTTGGTGTGTTTGGACCATTCTAGTTTGTTGGTGATGTGGACACCAAGGAACTTGAAGCTCTCAACCTGCTCCACTGCAGCCCCAC
The DNA here is from genome assembly GCF_901001165.1 of Salmo trutta. Classification (NCBI taxonomy): domain Eukaryota; kingdom Metazoa; phylum Chordata; class Actinopteri; order Salmoniformes; family Salmonidae; genus Salmo; species Salmo trutta. Next base: position 21,283,700 of record NC_042970.1, on the reverse strand, counting down.
TCGGTCCTCCTTTTCCTGTAGTCCACAATCATCTCCTTAGTCTTGGTTACGTGGAGGGATAGGTTGTTATTCTGGCACCTCCCTATAGGCTGTCTCGTCATTGTCGGTGATCAGGCCTACCACTGTTGTGTCGTCTGCAAACTTAATGATGGTGTTGGAGTCGTGTCTGGCCATGCAGTCGTGGGTGAACAGGGAGTACAGGAGGGGACTGAGCACGCACCCCTGAGGGGCTCCAGTGTTGAGGATCAGCGTGGCAGATATGTTGCTACCTACCCTCACCACCTGGGTTTCGGCCCATCAGGAAGTCCAGGATCCAGTTGCAGAGGGAGGTGTTTAGTCCCAGGATCCCTAGCTTAGTGATGAGCTTTGAGGGTGCTATGGTGTTCAACGCTGAGCTGTAGTCAATGAATAGCATTCTCACGTAGATGTTCCTTTTGCCCAGGTGGTAAAGGGCAGTGTGAAGTGCAATAGAGATTGCGTCATCTGTGGATCTGTTTGGGCGGTATGCAAATTGGAGTGGGTCTAGGGTTTCTGGGATAATGGTGTTGATGTGAGACATTACCAGCCTTTCAAAGCACTTCATGGCTATGGATGTGAGTGCTATGGGTCTGTAGTCATTTAGGCAGGTTGCCTTTGTGTTCTTGGGCACAGGGACTATGGTGGTCTGCTTGAAACATGTTGGTATTACAGACTCAATAAGGGACATGTTGAAAATATCAGTGAAGACACCTGCCAGTTGGTCAGCACATCCACGGAGCACACGCACGGAGCACACGTCCTGGTAATCCGTCTGGCCCCGCAGCCTTGTGAATGTGTAGTCCCGTGTGGCTCAGTTGGTAGAGCATGGTGTTTGCCACACCAGGGTTGTGGGTTCGATTCCCATGGGGGACCAGTACGGAAACAAATGTATGAAATGTATGCATTCACTACTGAAAGTTGCTCTGGATAAGAGTGTCTGCTAAAAAAATTACTAAAATGTAAATGTTAACCTGTTTAAAGGTCTTACTCATGTTGGCTACAGAGAGTGTGATCACACAGTTGTCTTGAACAGCTGATGCTTTCATGCATGCTTCAGTGTTGCTTGCATAGAAGTGATTTGGCTTGTGTCTCTGGGCAGCTTGTGGCTGTGCTTCCCTTTGTAGTCTGTAATAGTTTGCAAGCCCTGCCACATCAGACGAGTGTCGGGGCCAGTGTTGTACAATTCAATCTTAGCCCTGTAGTGACGCTTTGCCTGTTTGATGGCTCGTCGGAGTGCATAGCAGGATTTCTTATAAGCTTCCGGTTAGAGTCCCACACCTTGAAAGTGGCAGCTCTACCCTTTAGCTCAGTGCGAGTGTTGCCTGTAATCCATGGCTTCTGTTTGGGGTATGTACGTACAGTCACTGTGGGGACAACGTCCTCAATGCACATTGATAAAGCCAGTGACTGATGTGGTGTACTCCTCAATGCCATCGGAAGAATCCCGGAACATGTTCCAGTCTGTGATAGCAAAACAGTCCTGTAGTTTAACATCTGCTTCATCTGACCAATTTTTTATAGACCGAGTCACTGTATGGGTTTCAATTGTAATGGGTATTTTTATGGTTTTGCTTTTCTTATAACTAATTTCTGTGTTCTATTAATGTGCTGTTCCATTTTCTGTGTTCATGCAAGTGGATGACTGAACGAATCCTCACTATCAGTAGCTGGAATTTTGCAGTAAGCCCAGACCTTCTTTTGAGAATGAGAATGAAAGATATCTCAGTTTCAAGGTCTCAGCTTAGAGAGAAGAAGCCTCGTCAGGTATTGGTCTGTCACATGTGATGAACCAGAATTGGTCGTTCACATGAATGAAACAAAACGGTAATGATTAATAAATAAATTATGATAAATCATGCAAATATATAGCCGTATATAAGACAACCGCTGGGATTGCCCAGGGACAGCTCCTGATTGACATGTGTACTATGGTGCATCGAGTTTGTTGGAACCTCTCCAGCGTGCTGACAATAAAGAATGATTCATTTAAGATTGACTTTGAGTGTCCCTGTGTAAGAATTTCCACGACACAATCTTCAATAGTTTGGCCGATGGTTGCATAATTTGATTCAGGTCTAGTGTGACTGAGTCAAAAAGAATAGCTAAGGTTTGCCAACTTATTGCCAGCTCTCTCTCTAACTGTACATCAAATGGCAAAAGCTAGCCAAGTTAATTTATTTCTGTTGAAATGGGACAAAACAATGGCAACAAAACATGTCCATACAAACGGCAGCTGTTACATAGTAATAATAGCCACATATCGCCATCTGACAGACATCTAGAGGCTGGATGTAGTAGCTATTAGCTAGTGTAGCTAATTAATTCACCTCAGTCGAGAGGGATGAAACATTAGCTAACATTGCAAGTTTGTTACAATACTAGCCCAGCACTGTGAATAAACACTGGTTTTGTTTTTTTCTGTTAAGTTAAACAGCAGTTACCTTGCCTGCTACATCAGTCAAAATAAAGAGTAGCCAGTTTCTTCTCTGCTTGCTTTTACAACTCGGTGAAAGAGCACAACACATATACGCTGAACTATGCTCAACTCTCGCGTGCAGGTCCAGCCAAACTTCCAGAAGCTTTGCCTTCACTTAGCCTGTCAGCCCGTTCTGTGGTTTCCTTGTGGTCCTAAATCCAACTGGTTGAACACTCGAAACAGCCTACCCGACCGCTCTGAGGCGTCCGCATGGTCCTAAAGCACACCATTGTCGCATTTTATATCACATTGTAATGATAAAACTGTGGGGGACAAAAATGCAAATTCAGAATGTGAGGGGGACATGATCCCTTGTCCCCAGTGAAAGTTGGGCCCCTGACTATTGGATCCAGGCACAATTGCCTTCACGGTCAAAACGAATGAGACATCAAAATATTATGGACATTCCTAAGGGACATCTTTTTTCAAGCACTTGGGCATCGCATGTGCTATCACAATAGCTGTTCGACACTTGAATGTAATTCGGAAAATTCCTTCCGAGACCAGATGATGATGTGTGAAATTATCATGGAGTAACTAATCAGATAGACACCAAATGCACATCCAACAAGTATTTTGCATAATTTTATTGAAGAACTACATTATTCACAGTATTGATTTAGGTTTTAAGTATCAAGGTAAGGTGAATATTTTGGTTAGAAGCATTAGATTTTGCAATCACATTTATTATTTTGGATTTGTGTGCTGTTTTCACCCCATAACATAAGAAGACACGAAATGTTACGTGTAGTTACACTGCATTTCTGAGATCTCTATACAACAAAACTGACAGCTCCTGTAGATCCAGGATTTCATTGTCTAATTGAACCGATTCATGCTTAATATATGATATAACAACAATTTACACAGCCATAAATGCAAGGACAGAAAGTAATGTTTTATGTCACACGATTTTGGACAAAACTGCCAAGACACCAACCATGATAAAGGATTAAGGTTTTAAATAAACTTGTGAATTTTAATCCCTCCTTATATCTTAATGTAATGACATGAATTATTATCAATGATTATTATCAATGACTTATCAACAGCTGTAACAAGTTGTCCAGTGTAGGAAATCCTCACTCGTATACCCTAATTTATAGGAAGACCCATATACAGGTTGTGTCTGCTATGCCTGAATGAAGTGGATTTGCTACGGGTGTTTTCTGGGCCCATAATCTCATTTGTAGTCAATGAAATAAACATATCTAGGCAATTGGACACAGTTCATTTTGAAGAGGGCAAATCGATTTTTTTGTATAACAGGATATGGAGAGCTGGTCTTGCATAGCCTACAGAGATTTTAGCATGTACTCCCGGGGCTTGCTATCCACATAAACAAAATATTTCTTCCAGACAACCAATGAAGTGTCAAAGTTTCTGATGCATGGAAATAAGGCAATGGATTGATTGGGATTTCTATTCCTGCTTCTTTCTCTGTCTAACTCTGTCCATGTATCTCTTTCTGAGCTGTACACTAGTATGAGCTGTAAGGACCACATCTATGTCCTGAGTTAGCAGGAAAAAGTTATCAAGATTTTAAACAGTCATACAGTTAAAGGAATGACCCAGCATTTATTGTATGAGCAGGTGTAGCTCCAGCATAGCAGAGGTATTGTATTTGAGCAGTATAAAGCTGTCACTGATAATACCCTAACCATACTATCAAAAGGACATTTGTTTTTAAGGTTACCTTGGAGGATGTACCGGTGGCTGGCTCTGGGAGAAGAATCAATGTGACCGAACAAAATGTTCCTCTGCTGAAAAGGGTCTCTAATAATCTCCACATTGACCGTCATGTCTTTGAGTGAGTCCGTGATTTACAGAGACCAATAGGAGTGCACCGGTATTTATTTCATAATAACCTTGGAATGGTATACTAAAAAAATTCTATAACTTCATGCCATTTAGGAGTTCTTGAATTATGGTGGCATTTGAGCGGTATTTGAGCAAGGCATTTTTTAAATGCTTATTTAAATGTAAATATGGTAACTTAATTATTGCTTTTTTAAAATACCATTATAATAACATTGTGACACCAGAGTAATAACACCAATGATGGTAACACCAATGAGAATTTTTAGGTAAATGAGGATTTTCTGAATTGGAGGCCGCACATGCTCAAATCTATAATAATTTACTAATTACTTTTATGCAATATAGACCCCTCCTCCGATAACAGTTTGCCACTGGAGAGAATGCTCAAGGTCCTTGTATATCGTTGTAATGAGTGATTTCTAAGGTGGTAACACCAATTACATAAAACTGAGGGACACATTATACTAGTAAAAAATATATCATTTTAATTGCCTTCTTTTTTTCCATTGATCTATACAATATATGAAATACCTTTGTTCACTTTCTAGCATTCAAAATAATAGATAGCTATCTCTAAATCCCCAAAACATGTCACTACAGCTCAACGAGCCAATTTGCTTACCCTAAGTACCCTAAACAGTTGTTTTATTTAACTAGGCAAGTCAGTTAAGAACACGTTCTTATTTTCAATGACGGCCTAGAAACAGTGGGTTAACTGTCTTGTTCTGGGGCAGAAGGACAGATTTGTACCTTGTCAGCTCAGGGACTTGATCTTGCAACCTTTTGGTTACAAATCCAACACTCTTCCCACTAGGCTACCTGCTGCCCCTGCAAACATAAAGGTTTGCAGTAAAAAGGACTTGTTTTATCATTGATTAACAGTTCAATATAAACAAAAACATACAGTATATGCCCACATGAAAAAATACTATAGTATACTTTAGTATACTGTAGTGTTTTTGCAGACTGTAGTATACTGTAGTATTTACTGTAGTGTTTTGCAGACATTGCTGAAGTATTTACTATAGTATTTTAGTTTCATTATCTTTGACATGGAAGTGCAGGCTTTCTCCTTGAGAAAACCTACTGGAGAAATACAAAAAGAGCACATTTTCCATAACCTGTAGGTAGGTAGTTTAGAGCTTCTGCTCTTTTCTGTAACCTGTCGGGAACACAATATATAGTCTATACTTGGAATGTAGGTTTTAACTTATGGGTGGCACAAAATTGGATATCGAGGAGGGGAATGGGCAGGGTATCTGCAAATTAAAAACTGGTGTATTTACTATAGCAAAAAAAAAGTGTAGTGTTTTTGCTGACATTACTGTAGTATTTACTACAGTGTTTTCTTTGCAGATAATATTGTAGTATTTATTATAGTATCCTAGAGTATACAACAAAATTCTATAGTAAGCACTACACGATTGAGGGATACTATAGTGTGTACTATACAGTAGTATTCTACAGTATACTACCGTTTACTACAGAATTATATACTAAGTACTTTAGTATTCTGTAGTAAACTGTAGTATTTTGTCATGTGGATGATGTGCAACTAAGTGTTTTTCATGGTTGCAAAGGGATGCAAATGTCACCACAATTCAAGATCGACTCATTTACAACAATATACTGTAACATGAAAAATTTCAATTCCAACTTATCTCCGATTTCTCACCTAATCGTTCAGCAAGGGAGGGTACTATGGCAATTGGTCTATTGCTTCCACTCACTCCCCATAAAGGTAATTGTATTATCCCAAGATTCTCCTGCTCGACTGGAACATCCTGTCTTTTTCGCTCTGTAAACACTTATGATCAAAAAAGCGTTATTTGTGAGATTACATTATTTTTGTTTTCATGGTTACTGGCCATATGTTTGATGGAATACCGATTCAAGAGCATTAGAAATAAAAAAGGAAAATATTTGGTTCCAGATTAATGAATTAATCTGATGAAGATGAACATCTGAAGATCTGTTCTGTACATCCAACTATGCATCCATATTCTCCTGCTGGCTGTCTTAGTTAGTAAGCAGAAAATTCAACAATTGTCTCAGAAGGCTTAATTTTCTACCTCATGTAGGCCAACATTGCTGTCATTTACTGTCAGAATAAAGCACTCTGTCCTAGGATTAGTGTGTGCGTGTGCGTGCGTGCGTGTGTGAGTGAGTGTGAATGTGAATGAGTGAAGCTGCTGAAATGGGGTTTTACTGTTTGTAGGTTTTCCCACGGTCTGGACCTCTCAGCTTGATAAACACATACATGCATTGTTAAGAGAATAGATGTTACCCTCTCCATTCTCCATAACAGCTTCCCACTGTCCATGTACCCAACAAGAATATAAACACAGCATTGTCTCTTTGGCTCCTCCTGCTGTCTGTGCACATTGAAGGTTATTAACTGCAGTTACAGTATATTATATAGAGGCCTTTCCCTGATTGATTTACTTTCTGTCAATAATTCACAATAACATAAACATTTGAGAATGTTGATGTTACACTAATTGACATAAACCAGTTTCTCCTGTATCAAGCACACGTAGTGGATAGTTCAATAATGTCTGTTTGTGACAGACAGGAGGAGAGAAAGTTGAGAAGCAGGAAGGAATTTTGTGACAGCAAAATCTCTCTTATAAGGATGTGGAGATATGAACTCTGGTTGGCTCTGACGTTCCCTGGATCAATAGTAATTCAGTGGAGCCGGAGGGAAGAGAGGTAATTATCTGGAGGTTCTCAGGTATAATTGAAAAGATGTGTGTTAAACTACCGATAGGCTGGTTCAGCATCGAAATGCCAATGGTTATGTTTTAAACGCACTCTGAAACAGTTTAGCAGAGGAGATACTGGTGAAAGATTCTCATTCCTCCACAGTCTGTTGTGAAATACAAATTGGTGGTGTCACGGCTGTCGTAGGAAGGAGCGGACCAAAGTGCAGCGTGTGTGTCGTTCCACATTTTATTTTCACTGTGAAACTATGCAATACATACACAAATAAACTGAACGAACAAAAACAACAAACCGTGACGCAGCGTTGAAACATACATTAACTCAAAACCAATCTCCCACAAACCCAGGTGGAAAAAACACCTACTTAAGTATGATCTCCAATTAGAGACAACGAGGACCAGCTGCCTCTAATTGGAGATCATCCCAAACAAAACCCAACGTAGAAATACAAAACTAGAACAAGACAACATAGAAAAACTAAACTAGAAAACCCCCCTGTCACGCCCTGACCTACTCTACCATAGAAAATAACAGCTTTCTATGGTCAGGACGTGACAGGTGGAAGCAACACAATATACACTGTATAGTCCCTGGTGTCTTCCCCTAGAGATTTAAATCAGATAATTAGACTTTTCAAAACACTAGCACACTGATAGGTCAGACTTCTACATTTTCACAACTTAAGGTCAGGCACCAAAGGCTGAAATGACATTTTTGCATCTACTGTACCTATCAATTTTTTGATTATTCAATTTTTTATGTAAAAAATCTTGATAAATGTATATACTATCGTCATCAACATTTTAATGAATTCTACATTTTATCGGGGCGGCAGGTAGACTCATGGTTAGAGCATTGGACTAGTAACCGAAATGTTGCACGATCGAATCCCCGAGCTGACTAGGTAAAAATCTGTCGTTCTGCCCCTGAACAAGGCAGTTAAACCCACTGTTCCTAGGCCGTCATTGAAAATAAGAATTTGTTCTGAACTGACTTGCCTAGTTAAATAAAGGTGAAATATATATATATTTTTAAATTGTCTATATTTAGTAACTTACTTCGAAGAGGAAGGGGAGGACGATCCGAATCAGTGAATTTCAGAAAAATTTAAATAGTGAAACATCCTTCTTAGATAAAACGATAAAATATTTTCACGTCACCAAATAACTGATTAAAACACTGTTTTGCAATAAAGGTCTACAGTAGCCTCAACAGCACTCTCTGGGGTAGCACCATGGTGTAGCCGGAGGACAGCTATTTTCCGTCCTCCTCTGGGTGCATTGACTTCAATACAAAATCTAGGAGGCTCATGGTTCTCATCCCCTTCCATAGACTTTCACAGTAATTATGACTATGTCTGGAGGACGTCCTCTTACCTCTCAAAGCTCTTGCAGCATGAACTGACATGTTGTGCACCCAATCAAAGGATCAGATAATTAATCTAGTACTGAAAGCATAAGCTACTGCAGTGCATAAAATGTAGTGAGTAGTTGACTCAAAGAGAAAGAAAGACAAATACATTTCTTAAAAATGGTATGAGAAGCAGCAGAGATAGAGAGAGACCTAACTATATTTGGTTGTATTTCTCTCATTTCCACTTACTTTGCTAGCAAATACAGCTAGCTAATTTAGCCTACTCAAACAGAGAGGAATGCTATATATGTTAGCTAGCTGGCTAAGGCTATCCAGCACTGGATAAATTCCAAGTCAAGGTAAGCTTTCAGTTGTATTAATTTATTGCCACCTGGGCCCGCCGGAGTAACTGCTAAACTGCTTGCTTTACACTGTACTGCGTGATTGTAGTGGATTTACTAACGTGTTAGTTCTAGTAGCTATGTTGACTATGATGTTAGCTAATATATATTTGGGCTCCCGAGTGGAGCAGCGGTCTAAGGCACTGCATCTCAGTGCAAAAGGTGTCACTATAGTACCTGGTTTGAATCTGTATCTCATCCAGCTGTGATTGGACGGCGCACAATTGGCCCAGCGTCGTCGGGTTTGGCTGGAGCAGGTCGTCATTGTAAATAAGAATTTGTTCTTAACTGACTTGCTTAGTTAAATAAAAAATAATAGTAATATGGTGAGAATGATGTAGGCTGAGTGTAGTGGTATGAAGGTTTGGCTTTTTTTGCCTGGTCACAGACACCTGCAGTGATGTGCACTAAAGTCCACAAGCGAAGGGAAAAGATGAGTGGAGGAGAGTGCGTAGATGCGAGAAGGAATTATACAACGAGCAAAGTGATGATGCTGTTTGTATGTGGCTGCTATTAAAGTGAACTGTGTGTGCGGGTGATTATTCCGACGATTCTGTTGAAAAACTTCTTAAAACGGAAGCAAACAGAACGAAACGGTGATAAAACTACCTGAATTTGTCCAATGGATACTTTAGTTTGCAAATGTTTGAACTAATGATTACACAGTAGATCAGATAGATGCAGGCAAGAGTGTGCAAGGTGGCATTGAATGTGTTGCTGTATGTCACCTTGATTACTCCATTTTGTCTCTCGACCTGTGCACCTACAGTACGTTATACATTTTCGTAGGCTTGGTTCGTAGGCTAGGTTGTAGGTAAAACCGAGTATCATGTAGTAGCCTAAACCTATCGATGTTACATTGAGCTGGGTGAATGGAATATGAATGACAGTCATCCAATATGATGTAATAGAAATAAGGCCATGCTCATAAAACAAATTGTCCTCCATCATCTTAAATGGCACGACCTTCACTGGTCTAAATAGACGTTTGTTGTTTGGTAGTCGAAATTCAGTCTACTTGTCTTTAACTGCCATTCTCGAAAGCCAGACTCTTCCCACACACCAACTCAATTTTGTCAGCTTGAGAAGCATCTGCATTCACCAAATTGTGTGTGGTTATCCTTAGATATATTCTCCAGACTTGCCCAGAGGGAATTGTTGATATGATGTACATTTGTTATTCTATATAGCATAGTCTTTGAAAAAATGAAATGAAAATATTTAGTGTCCAGAAAAATTGTTAAAAGTTGATTGTGATATGATTAAGGGAAACAAAATTACCCTATGAGGGTGTGGTGCCTGGCCTTAAGAGTTTGGTTGAGCCTAATTTAGAGCCTATTCTGAATTTAAATAACACAATCTTGTTATACATTATCCATATATTGAGTGTTCTCACTCTGTGCCATGTGGCCTCTGAACATGGCGCTGCTCTCGTCTGTGTGGGCCCCTATAGCCATAATCTGCTCCTGGTGATAAGGAGATTGCATGGCCTGGCGTGGCGAGTGGCATCTCCCTCCATCACCTCCCTCATTTCCTTCCTTTAAAGAGGACACATCAGGATGCACTGGCCCCGGGCATATGCTGTACCTCCACTCTAACTATATCTTCACCACATTCTCCCTCTCTCTGCTCTCTCTCTCGCTCTCCATTCCATTCTTTGAGGAGGGATGCTCAGGAGATCTGCCAGTCTGCAGGGCCTTTCTCAATTGGATTTGCTCAACTCCTGCATTCTCTCTCATCTGTCCTCTCTGGCCTCCTTTTGAAAAAGGTCAAAGGTAATTGAAGAGAGGCGGTGAGGAAAGGGACAGTGGACGAAAATGTGCTGGTATGAAATTACACTGTCCTTCTCCAATCGTGCATCATCAGGCAAATTAACTTTACGGGGTGGAATCCCAAAATAACCGTATAAGGTGATACAAATAAATTTAGCTCGTTGTGCAAGAGATTTTTATAGATGAAGGATCAGTAGCATTTCATCCCGCTAGCGGGACAACTTCCAGTGAACCTGGAGGGCGCAATTCAAATTAATAATCATAAATATTATGGATATTAAACATTTAGGTACATATAAGTGTCTTATATCGACTGAAACCTTAATTATTGTTAATCTAACTGCACTGTCCAATTCACAGTAGCAATTACAGCAAAAACATGCCATGCGATTGTTTGAGGACGGCACCCCATATCAAAATATTTTTCTACCGGCACAGGTTTCATAAAGTCACAAATAGCGATTATATGTTTACTTACTTTTTGAAAATCTTCCTCTGATTTATCATCCATTTCTACAAACTGCAAAGTGTTTTATTTCCAATGGTACCAATTATATGCATATCCTGGCTTCAGGGCCTGAGCAACAGGCAGTTTACTTTGGGCACGTCATTCAGGCAGAAATTGAGAAAAAAGTGGCCTAGCCCTAAGAAGTTTAAAGATGGAACCAGGCAGAGACGAGCTCCAGCACTTTCTTGGTCCAGAGAGGAATAAGATAGAAACTAGGATAAAAGCAGGCCTACTAACCCTAACCTTAGCTTCATGTCCACACCCCGGTTCAAACCTAATCCTAATCTCTCCAAAAGGGCTCCCTCACCCCTGGTTATAAGAGGGCAGTTAAATCCATCAGAAGCAGTATGCAGGATGAGGATGTATGATCTCACCCACGCCACAATAACCTTGACATAACATCCCAATAAAATGAATCCTATAAATACCATATTTACTTCATAATGGCAACTGACATGAATTTTAAACAAATAAAACCAAATAGACTTGTCTCAGTAAATTCCCAGTCAGTTTGTATTCATGGGTTGTAATTTGGAGAGTAATTAGTGTCTCATTACTCAGAGAAGACACTGTGCTGCGGGCCCTCTTAACTTTACCCTATCACACTTCTTTCAGTACAGGGTCACATTTTTGTGAAGGCAGCCAGCTGGTAACCCATACAGTATGCATTTGCCTCATCGCCTAGTAAAATTACTCAGAAGTACGCCCCAGTCAAAATGCAATTACACCTTGTGCCGCGTTGTGTGTACTCAAAGAGCCACACTACTTTAAATGCATGGCAGCTCTATCAGCCCACTCTCTCTGCTTTCAGTGCTGACATCATTTATGGTCCTTTCCCACATTACCTGTCATTATTGCGCACTCTCCTCTGTGCTTTCATATGTCATATCCTGTCCTCCACTTGTTGTAATTATGTGGAGTTTGATTTAAAGGTCACAGGATTCGTTTTTACCCTGAGAAAATTGTTTGTAGGCTACTTATCAAGCAGAGAAGAAAGACTCATAATCTGAGCATGTCATTGAGGACGTGAGTTCCCATCTTACATCTTCTGTCATGCTAATTATACAGGGGATCATTTAGGATGCATGCTGTTGAGGTCCTGTGAAGAAAGCCTTGACCAAACTCTACAAAGCAATCAGGGAATTGATGCGTCAATCTCATAAAAAAATCACAATACATCATACTGTCTTGAGCAATGGGACTTGAGGTCCTATGGAGAAGGTGAATCCAGAAAATAACTAGGGTCAATATGGGTGTGGGTCTGAACAGGGGGTGGTGGCGGGGTGTGGATCTGGTTGATCTGGAACTCCTTTGACCTCTCTGCTCACAACCACAAAATCTTCTAAACTGCTGCAATTTGGGCCATCCTGAGATTTAGTGACAGCTTTAAAAGCCTTCAGGGAGAGGATGGGGGGTGGGGGGCCAGAGTTAGAAGAGAGAGAGTGAAGAATAAGAAATAAGAAAAGGTTATCTGGAAGATGTGTGAAATCCTCGTGTCTTCACCTAAGAATGTCATGTAGAAATTCTAGGAAAGAAGATGAGAGGGAGAAGAGAGGTAATCTGACCTTGATCTACTGTATTCATCATCCATCTATCTACCTTTTCCATGTTCCAATCCCAAATGACTCATTATTCTCTAAAGACAGAGATACTTTACCTTGTTTAGTTTTGGCTAAAACATATGCATTCGGTGAATGATTTCTGGGAGATGTTTTTCGTAGTTGCCTCTGCTTCATCGGATAGTTCATCCCACTAATGACCCTATGTATAGTTGCAGCAGAGAGAAAAAAAATCAGGAAGAGAAAAAAATATCTAACCTTTTCGTATCTCAAGCAGAGTAAATTAATGACCCTGTGTTTTCCATGGGTGCACCGCATGGGAGCTTTTGACAGCATGACTTGTCTTCATTGATTTCATTGATTTCTCTTCCTCTCCTTTTAAGACAAACAAAAGAATGGCATAGAAACATCATCAAGCATAATTTATTTGTTTGAAATTGGCACTGTAAAAACAGAAACCGAAAGATAAAACTGATTACAATACATTACTGCTGTTTCACTTCACTAACTGTTCAATACTTACTGCTGTTCAACGGTATCAAAGGTTTCACACTGAATTGAGTTTCCATTGAAGGTATTAATATTTTCTTGACAAAATATGGAAAATAATGGTGAGAATTAAATAAACTCTCACAAAACCAGCGCTTTACAAGGATTAGGCAAGCAGAGTCACTAATAAGGTTCATCAGAGCTTAATGGCCTTCCAGCCATCTCCTCATTATAACACAATATAATAAAGATGAGACACCAGCGAGCTGGGCCTCATTAGGCCTATGGGCAGGAAACTCACCAGGGCCATGACCCCTCCATTCTTACACCGCTTACCGCCTTGCTCTGGCTACTATATTATCTGTCAACCAACCACAAACCTTTATGTTCCAACAGTAGTTGGTTATACAATAAGTTGTATTTATACTTAATTATTTGTGGGTTTACGTATGTGTTTATTGTACATGTAAAATGTTTTCTGAGAGCTTGATTTGGCAAAAATCTGTAAAATTATTTTAGAGTAGAACTTTTAAATGTGAGATCATGTAAAATTGCTTGACATTCTTCCAATACATTATTTCAATGCGACTGAAACAGGGCCGTAACTACATATGAGGAAAACGGACCTCTGTAATTCTTTCAGTAGTACCAGTCAAATGTTTTGACAGACCTACTCATTCAAGGGTTTTTCATATTTTTACTATTTTCTACATTGTAGAATAATAGTGAAGACATCAAAACTATAAAATAACACATATGGAATCATATAGTAACCAAAAAAGTGTTTAACAAATCTAAATTGATTTTAGATTCTTCAATGTAGCCACCCTTTCCCTTCATGGCAACTTTGCACACTCTTGGCATTCTCTCAACCAGCTCCACCTGGAATGCTTTTTCCACATTTTGTTAGGTTAAAGCCTTACTCTAAAATTGATTAAACAGTTTTTTTCCCTCATCAATCTATACACAATACCCCATAAAGATACATCAAAACCAGGTTTGTAGACATTTTTGCGAAGCACCTTTGGCAGCAATTACAGCCTCGGGTCTTCTTGGGTATGATGCTACAAGCTTGGCACACCTGTCTTTGGTGAGTTTCTCCCATTCTTCTCTGCAGATCCTCTCAAGCTCTGTCAGGTAGGATGGGGAGCATCGCTGCACAGCTATTTTCAGGTCCCTCCAGAGATGTTCGATCGGGTTCAAGTCCGGTCTTTGGCTGGACCACTCAACGACATTCAGAAACCTATCCCGAAGCCACTCCTGTGTTGTCTTGTTTGTGTGCTTAGGGTTGTTGTCCTGTTGGAAGGTGAACCTTCGCCCCAGTCTGAGATCCTGAGTGCTCTGGAGCAGGTTTTCATCAAGGATCTCTCTGTACTTTGCTCCATTCATCTTTGCCTCGATCCTGACTAGACTCCCAGTCCCTGCCGCTGAAAAACATCCTCACAGCATGATAGTGCCACCACCATGCTTCACCGTAGGGATGGTGCCAGGTTTCCTCCAGACGTGACACTTGGCATTCAGGCCAAAGAGTTCAATCTTGAGGGGCCTCCCGAGTGGCGCAGCAGTCTAAGGCACTGCATCGCAGTGCTAGCTGCGTTACTACAGATCCTGGTTCAATACCAGGCTGTGTCACCCGGGTTAGGGGAGGGTTTGGCCAGCTGGGATGTCCTTGTCCCATTGTGCACTAGTGACTCCTGTGGCGGGCCGGGCGCATGCACGCTGACATGGTCACACGCACGCTGACACGGTCACCAGGGGTATGGTGTTTCCTTCGACACATTGGAGCGGCTGGCTTCTGGGTTAAGCATACATTGTGTCAAGCAGTGCGGCTTGGCGGGATTGTGTTTCGGAGGACGCACGGCTCTCGACCTTCGCCTCTCCCAAGTCCGTACAGGAGTTGAAGTGATGGGACAACATAGTAACTACCAATTGGATATGATGAAATTAGGGAGAAAAAAGGGCTAAACAAATGTAATAAAGAAAAGTGTTCAATCTTGGTTTCATCAGACCTGAGAATCTTGTTTCTCGTGGTCTGAGAGTCTTTAGGTGCCTTTTGGCAAACTCCAAGCGGGCTGTCGTGTACTGAGGAGTGGCTTCCGTCTGGCCACTCTACCATAAAGCCCCGTCTGGCCACTCTACCATAAAGGGCTGATTTCAAGGTTTTACTGCTAACCTACAAAGCATTACATGGGCTTGCTCCTACCTATCTTTCCGATTTGGTCCTGCCGTACATACCTACACTTACGCTACGGTCACAAGACGCAGGCCTCCTAATTGTCCCTAGAATTTCTAAGCAAACGGCTGGAGGTAGGGCTTTCTCCTATAGAGCTCCATTTTTATGGAATGGTCTGCCTACCCATGTGAGAGACGCAGACTCAGTCTCAACCTTTAAGTCTTTACTGAAGACTTATCTCTTCAGTAGGTCCTATGATTAAGTATAGTCTGGCCCAGGAGTGTGAAGGTGAACAGAAAGGCTGGAGGAACGAACCGCCCTTGCTGTCTCTGCCTTGCCGGTTCCCCTCTCTCCACTGGGATTCTCTGCCTCTAACCCTATTACAGGGGCTGAGTCACTGGCTTACTGGTGTTCTTCCATGCCGTCCATGGGAGGGGTGCGTCACTTGAGTGGGTTGAGTCACTGACGTGGTCTTCCTGTCTGGGTTGGCGCCCCCCCCCCCCCCCTTGGGTTGTGCCGTGGCGGAGATCTTTGTGGGCTATACTCGGCCTTGTCTTAGGACGGTAAGTTGGAGGTTGGAGACATCCCTCTAGTGGTGTGGGGGCTGTGCTTTGGCAAAGTGGGTGGGGTTATATCCTGCCTGTTTGGCCCTGTCCGGGGGTATCATCGGATGGGGCCACAGTGTCTTCTGATCCCTCCTGTCTCAGCCTCCAGTATTTATGCTGCAGTAGTTTATGTGTCGGGGGGCTAGGGTCAGTCTGTTACATCTGGAGTATTTCTCTTGTCTTATCCGGTGTCCTGTGTGAATTTAAATATGCTCTCTCTAATTCTCTCTTTCTCTCTTTCTTTCTCTCGGAGGACCTGAGCCCTAGCACCATGCCTCAGGACTACCTGGCATGATGACTCCTTGCTGTCCCCAGTCCACCTGGCCATGCTGCTGCTCCAGTTTCAACTGTTTTGCCTGCGGCTATGGAACCCTGACCTGTTCACCGGACGTGCTTGTTGCACCCTCGACAACTACTATGATTATTATTATTTGATCATGCTGGTCATTTATGAACATTTTAACATCTTGACCATGTTCTGTTATAATATCCACCCGGCACAGCCAGAAGAGGACTGGCCACCCCTCATAGCCTGGTTCCTCTCTAGGTTTCTTCCTAGGTTTTTGGCCTTTCTAGGGAGTTTTTCCTAGCCCACCGTGCTTCTTTCACATGCATTGCTTGCTGTTTGGGGTTTTAGGCTGGGTTTCTGTACAGCACTTTGAGATATCAGCTGATGTACGAAGGGCTATATAAATAAATTTGATTTGATTAGTAGAGTGCTGCAGAGATGGTTGTCCTTCTGGAAGGTTATCCCATCTCCACAGAGGAACTCTAGAGTTCTGTCAGAGTAACCATCGGGTTTTTGGTCACCTCCCTGACCAAGGCCCTTTTCCCCCAATTTCTCTGTTTGGCCGGGCAGCCAGCTCTAAGAAGAGTCTTGGTGGTTCCTAACTTCTTCCATTTAAGAATGATGTTCTTGGGGACCTTCAATGCTGCAGACACAATCCTGTCTCGAAGCTCTACGGACAATTCCTTTGACTTCATGGCTTGGTTTTTGCTCTGACATGCACTGTCAACTGTGGGACCTTATATAGACAGGTATGTGCCTTTCCAAATCATGTTAAATTAATTTAATTTACCACAAATGGACTCCAATCAAGTTGTAGAAACATCTCAAGGATGATCAATGGAAACAGGATGCAACTGAGCTAAATTTAGTCTCATAGAAAAGGGTATAAATACTTATGAAATAACGTATTTCAGTTTTAAAAAACTGTTTTTGCTTTGTCATTATAGGGTATTGTGTGCAGATTGGTGAGGATTTAAAAAAATCAATTTTAGAATAAGGCTGCAATGTAACGAAATGTGGAAAAAGTCAAGAGGTCTGAATACTTTCAGAAGGCACTTGTTGGCTGGTTTTCCTTCACTCTGCGGTCCAACTCCCAATCCCAAACCATCTCAATTGAGTTGAGGTCGAGTAATTGTGGAGGCCAAGTCATCTGATGCAACACATCTTCACTCTCCTTGGTCAAATAGCCCTTACACAGCCTAGAGGTGTGTTGGGTCATTGTCCTGTTGAAAAACAAATAATAGTGCCACTAAGCGCAAATGGCGTATCGCTGCAGAATGCTGAGGTAGCCTTGCTGGTTAACCTCATAACGGCAGTCAAGCACCCAAGCTAACTGGCTAACATTGGCTAGCTACTTCCAGACACATAATGAGAGAACACCCTACTCTGGCAATTGTTCTCACCATAGCAGAGCTGGTTAGGCACTTTTCATGTTATCCAGAGCATTGGTGACAGTAAGTGTGCTGCAGGCAACAATTTAATTCTGCTTTTTTGCCAATGTTTACTGACACTGGCCATATTCAACTGTTGTGGAGCATTTATAAATTCATTAGTTATTCTGCCCTCTGGCACACTCAGAGAGAGTGCTCTGATATCGGATTAGATGGCCAGACTGAATTTACGAACGCACCCAAAATGGTTACTTGCATAGTGGAGTCTTTTGTTAAAACATGTAGCTAGCTAGCTAAACAATGAACCATAATCACAACTCATGACGATAATACCCTGCATGAATCTGCAGGTAGCTAACCAATGTCTATCAACAGTTCTCGCAGGGACATTCTATTGAAATGGTTACTTGCATAGTGGAGGCTTTCGTTAACACATGTAGCTAGATAGCTAAACAATGAACCATAATCACAACGCAGGATGTTACTACCCTGCATGAATCTGCAGGCAGTAGTTTCCTGAAACAGGTCACATATATGCAGTACCAGTCAGAAGTTTGAACACACCTACTTATTCCAGGGATTTTCATTATTTTTACTATTTTATACATTGTAGAATAATAGTGAAGACATCAGCTCTAAGAAAAAACACAAATGGAATCATGTAGTAACCATAAAAGTGTTAAAAGATCTAAATATATTTGAGATTCTTCAAAGTAACCACCCTTTGTTTTGATGAGAGCTTTGCACACTCTTGGCATTATCTCAAACAGCTTCATGAGGTAGTTACCTGAAATGCATTTCAATTAACAGGTGTGTCTTGTTAAAATATAATTTGTGGAATTCCTTTCCTTCTTAATACATTTGAGCCAATCAGTTGTGATGTGACAAGGTAGGGGTGGTATACAGAAGATAGCCCTATTTGGTAGAAGACCAAGTCCATATTATGACAAGAACAGCTCAAACAAGCAAAGAGAAACAACAGTGGAAAATTACTTTAAGACATGAAGGTCAGTCATTCCGGAAAATTTCAAGAACTTTGAAAGTTTCTTCAAGTGCAGTTGCAAAAACCATCAAGAGCTATGATGAAACTAGCAATCATGAGGACTGCCACAGGAAAGGAAGACCCAGAGTTACCTCTGCTGCAGAGGATAAGTTCATTAGAGTTACCAGCCTCAGAAATTGTAACTCAAATAAATGTTTCACAGAGTCACGTAACAGACACATCTCAACATCAACTGTTCAGAGGAGACTGCGAGAATCAGGCCTTTGTGGTCTAATTGATGCAAAGAAATCACTACTAAAGGACACCAATAAGAATAAGAGACTTGCTTGGGCCAAGAAACATGAGAAATGGACATTAGACTGTTGGAAATCTGTCCTTTGGTCTGATGAGTCCAAATTTGAGATTTTTGGTTCCAACCACAGTGTCTTTGTGAGACGCAGAGTAGGTGAACGGAGGATCTCTGCATGTGTGGTTCCCACCGTGAAGCATGGAGGAGGAGGTGTGATGGTGTGGGGATGCTTTGCTGGTGACACTGTCAGTGATTTCAAATCACATCAAATCAAAATGTATTTGTCACGTGCGCCAAATACAACAGGTGTAGACCTTGCAGTGAAATGCTTACTTACAGGCTCTAACCAATAGTGCAAAAAAGGTGTTAGGTGAACAATAGGTAAGTAAAGAAATAAAAACAACAGTAAAAAGACAGTGAAAATAACAGTAGCGAGGCTATATACAGCAGCGAGGCTATAACAGTAGCGAGACTACATACAGGCACCGGTTAGTCGGGCTGATTGAGGTAGTATGTACATGTAGATATGGTTAAAGTGACTATGCATATATGATAAACAGAGAGTAGCAGTAGCGTAAAAGAGGGGTTGGCGGGTGGTGGGTGGCCGGACACAATGCAGATAGCCCGGTTAGCCAATGTGCGGGGCACTGGTTGGTCGGGCCAATTGAGGTAGTATGTACATGAATGTATAGTTAAAGTGACTATGCATATATGATAAACAGAGAGTAGCAGCAGCATAAAAGAGGGTTTGGGCGGGCACACAATGCAAATAGTCTATGACTGGGGTGGCCGGGGTCTGACAATTTTTAGGGCCTTCCTCTGACACCGCCTGGTGTAGAGGTCCTGGATGGCAGGCAGCTTAACCCCAGTGATGTACTGGGCCGTACGCACTACCCTCTGTAGTGCCTTGCAGGGGGAGGCCGAGCAATTGCCGATTTATTTAGAATTCCAGGCACACTTAACCAGCATGGCTACCGCAGCGTTGCGCTGTGGGACTATTATTTGTTTTTCAACAGGACAATGACCCAACACACCTACAGGCTTTTTAAGGGGTATTTGACTAAAAAGGAGAGTGATGGAGTGCTACATCAGAAGACCTGGCATCCACAATCACCCAACCTCAAAACAATTGAGATGGTTTGGGATGATTTTGACCGCAGAGTGAAGGAAAAGCAACCAACAAGTACTCAGCATATGTGGGGACTCCTTCAAGCCTTTTGGAAAAGCATTCCAGGTGAAGATGGTTGAGAGAATGCCAAGAGTGTGCAAAGCTGTCATCATGGCAAAGGGTGGCTACTTTGAAGAATCTCAAATATAAAATATATTTTTATTTGTTTAACACTTTTTTGGTTACTACATGATTCCATATGTGTTATTTCATAGTTTTGATGTCTTAACTATTATTTTACAATGTACAAAATAGTCAAAATAAATGAGTAGGTGTCCAATCTTTTGACTGGTACTGTAGTTGTGAAAGACAATGGTGTGATGGTCTCCATTGGCCCTTATTGATAGAGATAGCAGGAAACACAATGCCTCTGGCAACTTGCTTCTCCAATGTGTCTTCCCACTTTAGCTGGAGCTGAACAGCTTAGACTGAGATCAGGATGCAGACTGGAGCTGTCCATGATCCTGAAATTAACATGGTACTGGCTGTAGCTGTCCATGTTCCTGAAGTAGCTACATACTGGTTACTGTGAGGGAATCCTTTCTGCTAAGGCGATGGCTACGGATATGGAGTTTCGCCCACACCCCGCCCACGCCTCTCCGGAAACCTCTTTCTCAAAGCTAAGGATCCAATCACGTTCTGTTATTTTAAGCAGATGTTAATCTAGCATAGCTGCTGCTCACACTCCCCCTCCCTTCACATTTCGCTCTTTATTCACCCTCTTCTGAACCATGATGATTTTTGTAGCTGATGTCTCTCTCTGCCTCATATTTCTGAACAGCTGAAATAAAAACCCTGCGGCGATTTGAACAAACATTCCAAAACATATATTTTATGAAGTCTACAACCTTCTCTGTCTGTTGTAACGGATATTACAGTTGCACAAGCAGGACGCAGTCCCTATGCTTTGGAGCAAATACATTCACCGTTTTGTGTGACTATGTAGGCTAATATTTATAGTTACTGCCATATCGTAGTTCCTGAAAAAATAACACTACTTGACTGCCTGTCTGCCTCCTGCGTGGCTTAGCCAATGTTTGCATTGATGCTTAAAAAATATTTGTTTTATTTTATTTAACATTTGTTTAACCAGGAAATGCCTATTGAGACCGAGTCTCTTTTTCAAGGGAGACCTGGCCAAGAAGGCAGCAACAATCAAGACATTACAGAATTAAAACATACAACAATACAATACAACATGATTCAGCATTAAAAAAAAAGCATTTACACTCCTCTGTCTCCCATCAATATTTTAAATTAATTCAGTGGCACTAACATATCTAGATGAAGCATGGATTGTAGACTATTCCATGCCTCTGGTGCACAAGAAGAGAAGGCAGTCTGGCCTAATACTGTGAATGTCCTGGGGACTTTAAGTAGCAACCACCTAGCAGACTGGGTATGATAACTGCTGGTGGTGAAGGAGACCAGACTACAGAGGTAAAGAGGGATTTTACCCAAAAGCGCTTTGTAGATGAACACATACGAATGTAGCTTTCTGCGCATATAAAGTTAGGTGCAACCTACCATTTGGTACAAGGTGCAATGGTGGGTGAGTGACTTCGCATTTGTAATAAAGCTCAAGGATAAACAGAGTCCAGTCTCTGTGAGATGGAGGAGGCTGCATGCATATACAACAAGTCAACATAATCAATTACAGAGAGAAAAGTGGCCTGAACAAGCTTCTTTCTAGCCATAAGCGGGAAGCAAGCCGTATTACGAAAATAAAAACCCAATTTTAATTTAAGCTTCCTCACAAGATTATCCATATGAACATTAAAGGACAACTTGTCATTCAACCATACACCTAGGTATTTGTAGGATGACACTTTTTCAATGGATAGCCACCAGACATTAAATCGCTAATTAGACTCAGTGCCTGTGTCTTGCTGAATTCTACCTCTGGGCAGCCGAGCGTGTATCTGAACTGGTAAAAATAGTTTTACGATGGGTTTGTTTGTTTTGCATCGCCCAATGCTATAGTTACGGCATATATGCTGCTATATCGTGGCGAGAGTAAATAGTGTCATGCTTTTGTTTGCAATACTGACAACAGGTTTGTACAAACATGTCAATGATGTATTTTGTGTAAAATATGTAAATATTTGTAGCCTACTCCCCTACTGAAAAAAGAACATGAAATTACATTTATACTTACTGAGGCACGGAGTGCAGTAGTTCAAACAGTTTTGTGTACAACATGAAATTTGTCGGAAATCACAGTTATGCTTAATAGCCTACTGAGGGAATGCAATAGTTCGAACAGTTTTGTATACATCATGAAGTTTGTAGGCTACACAAGTGACCAGACAAAGGCGATCAAAGAGGGGTGTAACGACGGTCATCAGGAATGGACCAAGGCGCAGCGGGTTGAGTGCTCATAATTAACTTTAATGAAAACACTTCTACAAACAAAACAAAACGAAGACAGACTTGAAGGCACAAGACAGCAATTCAAGTGACAACCTCCCACAAATTACAAACACACCCTAATATATAGGACTCTCAATCAAAGGCAACTAGACAACACCTGCCTTCAATTGAGAGTCCACACCCCAATTAACTAAACATAGAAAACAGACTAACTAGAAAGAACATAGACTAACAGAGCAGTGACCAAAAAACCCCGGAATACATAAATCAACTACCCTCTACATAATACACACACCCCGAACCACATAAACCAAATACCCTCTGCCACGTCCTGACCAGCCTACACTAACAAAATAACCCTCATACCGGTCAGAACGTCACATTACCCCCCCCCCCCCCCAAAGGTGCAGACCCCGGATGCACCTCACACACAAAAATAAATAAATAACCCCCAAAACACGAATAAATCCCCAAAAGTACATGGGAGGGAAGGGAGGGTGGCCACCGTCACCGACGGTGTTCCTGCAACACCCCCCCAACCCCAATACTCCCCCCTCAGGAGGTGGCTCAGGAGCCGGACGCAGACCCCACTCCACCCCTGGCTCACTCCCCTCATAAACTGTCTCTACAGTGATGTCCCTCTCTGTTGACCCCGGACTGTAGGGTGACTCTAGGAGCTCTGGACTGTAGGACGACTCTAGGAGCTCTGGACTGTAGGAAGACTCTAGGAGCTCTGGACTGTAGGAAGACTCTAGGAGCTCTGGACTGTAAACAGACTCACTTGGTTCTGGACTGTAGCCAGACTCACTCGGCTCTGAACAGTGGGCCGTCTCACCTGGTTCCGAACAGTGGGCCGTCTCTCTCCGGGGCACTGTCGCCGGAAGCTCTGGACGAGGCACTGTTGCCGGAAGTTCTGGACGAGGCACTGTTGCCGGAAGTTCTGGACGAGGCACTGTTGCCGGAAGTTCTGGACTGTAGCCAGACTCACTCGGCTCTGAACAGTGGGCCGTCTCACCTGGTTCCGAACAGTGGGCCGTCTCTCTCCGGGGCACTGTAGCCGGAAGCTCTGGACGAGGCACTGTAACCGGAAGTTCTGGACTGTAGCCAGATTCACTCGGCTCTGAACAGTGGGCCGTCTCTCTCCGGGGCACTGTCGCCGGAAGCTCTGGACGAGGCACTGTTGCCGGAAGTTCTGGACGAGGCACTGTTGCCGGAAGGCCTGGTGCGTGGGGCTGGCTTAGGACGTGCCAGACTAAGGACACACACCACATGGCTAGTACGAGGAACATGGACAGGACGTGCTGGACTGGGCTGACGCACTGGAAGCCTGGTGCGTGGTGCTGGTACTGGAGGTACCATACTGGAGACACGCACCTTAGGGCGAGTGCGTGGAGCGGGAACAGGACGTACTGGACTGGGCTGACGCACTGGAAGCCTGGTGCGTGGTGCTGGTACTGGATATGCCAGCCTGGAAACACACACCTTAGGGCTAGTGCGTGGAGCGGGAACAGGACGTACTGGACTGGGCTGACGGACTGGAAGCCTAGTGCGTGGTGCTGGTACTGGATATGCCAGCTTTGAAACACACACCTTAGGGCTAGTGCGTGGAGCGGGAACAGGATATATTGGACCGTGAAGGCACACTGGCGGTCTCGAGCGCAGTACTGGCTCCACCCTTCCTGGCTGAATGCCCGCTTTCCCCTGACAAATGCGGGGCGCAGGTACTGCGCACACCGGCCTGTGAATACTAGGCCTCAACGCCGTGCACCTCACTCCAACGCATGGGACCTGACTAATACTAGGCTGCCCCCAATAAGCACGAGGATTTGGCTTGCGGCTCAATCCTGGCCCTGCCAAACTACCTGTGTGTCCCCCCCCAAAAAAAATCTTGGGGCTGCCTCTCCGGCTTAATAGCCAGTTGTGTTCCCCTGTAGCGTTCCCGGTCTTCGCTCCATTTTTTCCATGGGCCCTCTCCGGCCATAATCTGTTCCCATGTCCATTTCTCCTGTTGGTCCAACTCAAATTCCCTTTTCTCCTCAACGTCCACCTGTTGCTCCTTCCTTCGCTGCTTGGTCCGGATTTGGTGGGAGGTTCTGTAACGACGGTCGTCAGGAATGGACCAAGGCGCAGCGGGTTGAGTGCTCATAATTAACTTTAATGAAAACACTTCTACAAACAAAACAAAACGATGGACGACGAAGACAGACTTGAAGGCACAAGACAGCAATTCAAGTGACAACCTCCCACAAATTACAAACACACCCTAATATATAGGACTCTCAATCAAAGGCAACTAGACAACACCTGCCTTCAATTGAGAGTCCACACCCCAATTAACTAAACACAGAAAACAGACTAACTAGAAAGAACATAGACTAACAGAGCAGTGACCAAAAAACCCCGGAATACATAAATCAACTACCCTCTACATAATACACACACCCCGAACCACATAAACCAAATACCCTCTGCCACGTCCTGACCAGCCTACACTAACAAAATAACCCTCATACTGGTCAGAACATGACAAGGGGGAGCAGCAAGAGAGCACTGAGCCCTCGGCTTCATGAAAAAAGATACTACACATGTACATCAGTGGTGTAAAGTACTTAAGTAAAAATACTTTAAAGTACTACTTAATTTTAAGTCGTTTTTTTTGTATCTGTACTTTACTTTACTATTTACATTTTTGACAACTTTTACTCTTACATTCCTAAAGAAAATAATGTACTTTTTACTCCATTAATTTTCCATGACACTCAAAAGTACTCGTTACATTTTGAATTCTTAGCAGGACAGGACAAGGGTTCAATTCACTGACTTATCAAGAGAACATCCCTGGTTATCCCTACTGCCTCTGATCTAGCGGACTCACTAAACACAAATGCGTCATTTGTAAATGATGTCAAAGTTAATGATGTCAAAGTCAAAGTGGCTATCCGTAAATTTTAAAAACTAGAAAATGGTGCTGTCTGGGTTGCTTAATATACTGCTCAAAAAAATAAAGGGAACACTTAAACAACACATCCTAGATCTGAATGAAAGAAATAATCTTATTAAATACTTTTTTCTTTACATAGTTGAATGTGCTGACAACAAAATCACACAAAAATAATCAATGGAAATCCAATTTATCAACCCATGGAGGTCTGGATTTGGAGTCACACTCAAAATTAAAGTGGAAAACCACACTACAGGCTGATCCAACTTTGATGTAATGTCCTTAAAACAAGTCAAAAAGAGGCTCAGTAGTGTGCGTGGCCTCCACGTGCCTGTATGACCTCCCTACAACGCCTGGGCATGCTCCTGATGAGGTGGCGGATGGTCTCCTGAGGGATCTCCTCCCAGACCTGGACTAAAGCATCCGCCAACTCCTGGACAGTCTGTGGTGCAATGTGGCGTTGGTGGATGGAGCGAGACATGATGTCCCAGATGTGCTCAATTGGATTCAGGTCTGGGGAACAGGCGGGCCAGTCCATAGCATTAATGCCTTCCTCTTGCAGGAACTGCTGACACACTCCAGCCACATGAGGTCTAGCATTGTCTTGCATTAGGAGGAACCCAGGGCCAACCGCACCAGCATATGGTCTCACAAGGGGTCTGAGGATCTCATCTCGGTACCTAATGGCAGTCAGGCTACCTCTGGCGAGCACATGGAGGGCTGTGCGGCCCCCCAAAGAAACGCCACCCCACACCATGACTGACCCACCACCAAACCGGTCATGCTGGACGATGTTGCAGGCAGCAGAACGTTCTCCATGGCGTCTCCAGACTCTGTCACGTCTGTCACATGTGCTCAGTGTGAACCTGCTTTCATCTGTGAAGAGCACAGGGCGCCAGTGGCGAATTTGCCAATCTTGGTGTTCTCTGGCAAATGCGAAACGTCCTGCACGGTGTTGGGCTGTAAGCACAACCCCCACCTGTGGACGTCGGGCCCTCATACCACCCTCATGGAGTCTGTTTCTGACCGTTTGAGCAGACACATGCACATTTGTGGCCTGCTGGAGGTCATTTTGCAGGGCTCTGGCAGTGTTCCTCCTACTCCTTGCACAAAGGCGGAGGTAGCAGTCCTGCTGCTGGGTTGTTGCCCTCCTACGACCTCCTCCACATCTCCTGATGTACTGGCCTGTCTCCTGGTAGCGCCTCCGTGCTCTGGACACTACGCTGACAGACACAGCAAACCTTCTTGCCACAGCTCGCATTGATGTGCCATCCTGGATGAGCTGCACTACCTGAGCCACTTGTGTGGGTTGTAGACTCCGTCTCATGCTACCACTAGAGTGAAAGCACCGCCAGCATTCAAAAGTGACCAAAACATCAGCCAGGAAGCATTGGAAATGAGAAGTGGTCTGTGGTCCCCACCTGCAGAACCACTCCTTTATTGGGGGTGTCTTGCTAATTGCCTATAATTTCCACCTGTTGTCTATTCCATTTGCACAACAGCATGTGAAATGTATTGTCAATCAGTGTTGCTTCCTAAGTGGACAGTTTGATTTCACAGAAGTGTGATTGACTTGGAGTTACATTGTGTTGTTTAAGTGTTCCCTTTATTTTTTTGAGCAGTGTATAAGGAATTTGAAATGATTTATACTTTTACTTTGACTTTTGATACTTAAGTATATTTTAGCAATTGCATTTACATTTGATACTTAAGTATATTTATAACCCAATACTTTTAGACTTTTACTCAAGTAGTATTTTACTGCATGACTTTCAGGTAAGGTATCTTTACTTTTACACAAGTGTGACAATTGGGTTCTCTTTCCACCACTGGTGCACATAAATAGTTGTAATTTTGGCCTGGGCAAATTTGGATACAGAAGCTCCCTATCCGTAGGCACTCCGTTCTGCTAATCAACTGGATTAATCAGTTGGATTAACAGTTTTGGCTCACTATAAGTAAAGTCACATGGCTGATCCTAAATTAGTTGATAAGAGTGGGTAGTAGTCAGGGCTGTGCCTGTAACCAGTCTCTGTTGTGCCACAGAGCTCTCAACCTGGCAGCAGAAGCCCCCCCTTAACAAAATTAATTCCTGTATGTTGTATTGTCTCTGTGATTGTTCCCTGTTTCCAGTTAGTCTTGCCCTCAGGATGCCATCGATTAGTAAAAGACCACACTCAATTTATTATTATTCAGGTTTTTTTCTTCTACTCTGTAGTTCAAAGAAATAGGCTTTTGGTAACCACTGAAGCCAATTAGTGTCCAAACAGATGTGTCACGCCATGAGCTAAGCTTTGCCTGAGGGGTCGAGCGACTGAATCTAATCTCCTCAACAAAATAACATTTTCATCATCAGGGCTCCATACCTGTTCACCTGCACTCAGCCCACAGGAGGCCAGCAACTTTGGCTAATCTCACATTGACCATCTTCAGAAATACAGTCACAAAATATGAGAGGACTCTGGAGAATTCACTGCATAGGCAGTTTGTTTGCTGAAAAAAAAGTGTAAAAAAAAGAGTATAGAAATGACACTCAATATGCAATGTCAATATGAAATATCAATATGAAATATCAATATGCAGTTGAGCCTCTTTCTTATGTCTGAAGCATTAGGTTCTCTGTGTCAAAATCTGTTTTTGATGTGCTATAAATTCCCTCATTTCAACCTGATTTTATGTGTTTGCAGAGAATGGGAGAGGAGATACTGTACAAACGCAGGGGACTAATATACCTGGGGCCAAAGTGAAACTTTAAACTTGAACGTGAACTCTTTGAAGAATCACAAACATTGATATTCTCCATTCAGTCCCCAAAAATACAGATAAGATCAATTATTAATTTGTAAATGTTTATTTCACTTCAGAGCAAGTATGAAACAGGCATTAGTGTTGGGAAAATGTTCTCAAAGTAACCCACATAAAGTAAATCAAAATCAAATAAAATGTTCTTTTTCACATGCTTCATAAACAACAGGTTTAGACTAACAGTGAAATGCTTACTTACGGGCCCAACAATGCAAAGGACGAAAAAAAGAGAAATAATAGAAAAATAATAACACAAGGAACAAATTCACAATGAGTAAAGATAACTTAACTATATTGTGTACACGGGGTACCAGTACCAGGTTGGGATATGAGGTAAATGAGATAGATATGTGCATGTCAAATCAATATACATACACATGGTTAGCAGATGTTAATGCGAGTGTAGCGAAATGCTTGTGCTTCTAGTTCCCGACAGTGCAGTAATATCTAACAAGTAATCTAACAAATTCACAACAACTACCTTATACACACAAATAAATGTAAAGGGATGGAATAAGAATATGTACATATAAATATATGGATGAGCGATGGTCGTGCGGCATAGGCAAGATGCAATAGATGGTATGAAATACAGTATATACATATGAGATGAGTAATGTAGGATATGTAAACATTATTAAAGTGCCATTATTAATATAGTGACTAGTGATACCTTTATTAAATCCATTTTTTAAGTGGCAAGCGATTTGGGTCTGTATGTTGGCAGCAGCCTCTCTATGTTAGTGATGGCTGTTTAACAGTCTGATGGCCTTGAGATAGAGGTAAGGATAAAGTGACTAGTCAACAGGATAGATAATAAACAGCAGCAGCAGTGTATGTGATGAGTCAAAAGAGTTAGTGCGAAAAAGGCACAGTCACCCACCATTTGAGAGGAAGAAGCTGAAGAATCTCTAAGGTTCTAAGACTTTCAGGCACACGCGCCCTAAATATTGATTTGTCAAGACAATAAATAGTCCAACATAATAGTTTGTTGAGTGCTTGGCTTATTTTCTTTGCTTGGCTTACTTCCATTTCTTCCATTTTATTGGTTTTGCCGCTTGGCAGATGAGTAATCGCTTTGGTGACCATGACGGCGGTGAAGAGAGAATTTCATGTGCTACAGTTGTTTCCCTAGGCAGGCTACATGCTACAAGGTTGTTAAAAAAAATTATAATCTTAAAGATAATACAAATAAAGTGGTCCTCCCAAGAAAGAGGGGGGTGGTGGTGGTGGTGGGGCAAAACAGACAAGACTATGGACAGCATTCTAATGGGGCATTTTTAGATGTTTCATTATGCTGAGCCTGACACAGGGTGTGTTATGGGTATTTTCTAATATAGAGCTAACAAGTAACGGCATAAGAGGACACTGTCACGGATCCCCCCCGGTACTACTACTCATTCTTTCACTAGCTCCAGAGGTCTACATCACCAGCCTTCTAGGCGTCACTGAATTGGATTCATCACCACCAACCCCGGACTGTCTTGTGTCATTACGCACACATTTTTACATTTACATTTTAGTCATTTAGCAGACGCTCTTATCCAGAGCAACTTACAGTAGAGAATGCATACATTTTTTTCTCCGTACTGGTCCCCCATGGGAATCGAACCCACAACCCTGGCGTTGCAAACACCATGCTCTACCAACTGAGCCACACGGGACAACGTGTCACACCAGTATAGCCACACGGCACACCTGGTTCCCATTCCCCCTGATTAGTATGTGTATATATGTGCCCTCTGTTCCTCATTGTCGATTTTTGTTCCCATGTCCGTTGGTCTTGTGCTCTGTTGTATCGGCTTTCGTGCTACTTGTTATTGTGCACTTGTTATTAAGGGTCTCGTCCCGTGTATGATTTAGAGGTTTACACCTCGCTCTTTTGTTTGGGTTACATCCCTGTGTTATATATATACGTGTTTGTTTTGAGCTTCATCCCCGTCGTTTTCATGACATACTTTATTTTGGGTGGAGAAATAAAAAACCTATTACGTATTCCTGCGCCTGTGTTCCTATCATTATACAGTGTGACAGACACTAATTGCACACTAAATCAAAGCAAAAGGAATCCATTAAGTTTATTGAAAATTACTTGATTAATGGAAACTCTCAACTAATTTAGTTTGGAATATTTTAATTCTTTATTCAAGTCAAACATAATAATCACTGATGTTGTTTTGAAATTAGCAGAAGAACCATTACACTAATTAGAGTTCCCAGTGTTTGTGTTTTAAAGAAAATCTTCATTCACCTCTTAAAGGAAATCAGTGAATCATTTGAGGAAGAAAACACATTATGATAAACTGTAGCAGGAGTCATTTGCATGTTGCTTCCTGGGATACAATTACAATCCTATTTGGTCACAATCCTGCATGGTGCGGTTGCATTATCAGAATGGTTAGTTAACCCTCTCTCCTATGTAAAAAGCTCGCTGTCTCCTATGTAAAAGGATATGAACGATACAATGATTAGAAACACAATACGTGATTACACATGAGTACAGTTTGATATAAGCACATTTTTCTCTACGTATGAGTTGTAGAGTTAATAACTTTTCCACAATGGCTCTGTTCATTTTTATGTAGCTAAAATCTAATGGGTTATTTAATGTATGCAAACCATTGGTGGGCGGTGGTGAGATAACCGTGTCTGAAGGGTGCAACTAAATACCTCTGATGGAAGTTTGCAGATAGATTGACACAGTTGGCCGTAACAAGGTTATTTCAGATGGCAAGATTTTCTCCTTAAATGTTTAGTTCCGCAAGTCATCTCTAACACATGAATTGTATTTTAGCCGGATCTTCCCAGGGCTAAAGTGAAGTCCTTCCTCTGCAATGTTAAATGACCTCTGAAACAATTTGATTATGATGTTCTACTGACAGACATATTTGTCATGGGAGTGGTGCTGTGTAATGGATATGAGCACATCTCCGGCGACAGGGAGAAAGGGGGTATAAGGAGGTATGATAGACTTAAAGGCTCTAAGGTCCTGGTAACTAACCTATTTACAGTGTATGATGCATGGTAATAACTGACTGATCATCAACTCTTTCACATACATGGACCCTAGAAGCAAACGGGAATGGTGCCATTGAAACATATGTACTTGCAGGACAATAACCTCTGCAAAACAGTTTGGCAATACATTACATAAAGTTGCCATAAGGAGCAGTCATTATTCCACGTATGTGATTAAAACAAACTATGCAATTACTGTGTAATTACAATTTTAGCACAGTAACTACAGCTTTGGGTTTACCAACAGTTTAGCTGGGGACCCCACAAGCACCCCACAAGTCCCCCCTTTCTGTATGTGAGGTTGATTGGTCTTGTTAAGGTTCAAGCCACTCGTGTCTTACCAATTCTCTCTCTCCTTTTCCGATCTGCTGTCGTATTGACAAACCTCTACTCAGATTTGTCGGACTAGATTAACTAGCGTGCAGCAGGTGTTGACTTCTCTCAGCAGACACACAGCCAAGACACCCAGGGCTGGATGAGACATTGCTGAACAACTAGGAGGCTGATACAAATTAAAGCTTTCAAATGTCACTGTGGGGCCTAAACTCCTCAGTATTCAACCCATCCTCTTTACTCTTCTTTCTCATTCCTGTTAACTCAGCAACCTCTACAGCAGGGATGGGCAAAAGGCTTCTTTTGTAGGCCCGCAGATCAATTGCCAAATACTAGGAACTCAGTCAGGGTGTCAACAAAATGTTGAGACCCCAACAAAATGAAGCTTAGGGCCCCCAAAAGGCCAGGGCAGGCTCTGAGTGCATGTGTGGGTATGGATATGTGTACGCAGATGAGTTCAGATTTTTGTGGCCGCCCACCCTCATCAAATTTGCCCATCCCTGCTCTACAGAATGGGAACATGTGAAAGGACTGACAAGCCTGACATTTGTTCTGAGACAATTGACATGATTGGAGTCTGTCAGGGATGAAAAGCCAATGACCTCTTGAATGTAAACTCCCTGGATTTGGGGAATTTAGTTTTGTATTGGTTCTGAATATTGCGGCAGACCAGGGGGTTTGATTTAGACACAGATCAGATATGGACACAAGTGTGAAACCTCAGTTTTAAGGGTGTTTATTTAAAACAATAAAGAAAAAGAAAAGAAACAGGTCTCCTCCAGGAGGAGGTTACCACCTTCTGGGCTCCGGGGAATGCTGTCTCCTCTGGGGAAGAACACCGAGCCCCTTGGTTCTAGCAGACCGTAAGGACATCTATCCGGTAGCAACCTCTCACTACCTCCAACCCTCCTGAGTGCTGCCCTCCTGGCAGCTTTATGGGCCCCGTACGGCTGTGAGCAATCAGCCCCTTGATTAATCACCATCCCCAGTTAGTCCTGGCCAGTGGAACCGTTGAGACCTGGCACATCCAGCAGAGGGAGCCACCGCTGTGTGATGTAGACTCCCATCTGTCACCAGGCCTTGACGAGTCTCCCCCTGGTGGCTTGTCCGTGGAACGCCTTATAGAGAAGTGTTGAATGGACAAGAACCACCTGGTGACTCAATCGTTCGTGTCCTTTCCACCAGACATCCAGACCAGGGGAGCATGGTCTGTAACCAGGGTGAAGTGGGTGCCCAACAGGTAATACTTAAGAGTGTCCAGCGCCCACTTCATAGCTAGACACTCTTTCTCAACAATCGAGTACTTATTTTCTCAGGGTATCAACATCCGGCTTTTAAACATGATGGGGTATTCCTCCCCATCGTGTACCTGGGACAGGATGGCCCCTAGTCCCGTGTCACAGGCATCTGTCTTCACCAGCATCGGTACCTGGAAATCGGGGGTCACGAGAATCAGATGGAAGCACAGAGCTTCCTTCAGTCGCCTGCACGCAGCTTCAGCCTCATCCGACCACTTCACTGTTTTTGGGAGGCGGGCCCTAGTCAGATAAGTAAAGGGGGAGGCTATAGCCACAAAGTTGGGGATAAACCGGCTTTAGTATCCCGCCAGCACCAGGAAGGACTTGACCTGTGTCTTGGTGCAGGACGGGCCAGTCACTAACTGCCTGGCCTTTCCTCTCCTAGGGCTTGACTTTCCCCCGTCCGATTAAATACCCCAGTTACTCCACCTCCTCGAACCCCAGCTTGCATTTCTTAGGATTCGCGGTCAACCCGGCTTGCATCAGCGCATCCAGTACCGCCTGGAGGCGCATCAGGTGCTCTTCCCAACCTTGGCTGGGGATGATGATGTCATCCAAATAGGCTGCTGCATACTGTTGGTGGGGTCGGAGGTCTCGGTCCATCAGGCGCTGTAATAAGGACGGGGCTCCATGGTGATCGAACGGGAGGACCCGGTATTTGTATAAGCTGTCCAGTGTCGGGAATGCCGTCTTCTCCCGGGAGGAGGCTGCCAAAGCTACCTCCCATTATCTCTTGGTCAGGTCCAGAGTGCTGATGAGCTCATCCACCCTCTGCATGGGGTAGGCGTCGAACAAACTGATGTCGTTCACCCCCCGGAAGTCATTGCAGAAACACAGACTACCGCCCGTTTTGGGCACCAACACGATGGGGCTGCACCATGCGCTGTGGTACTCCTCGATGACTCCCATCCTCAGCATCCTGCTTCATGGCCTTCCTTCGGGCCTCGGGGATCCGGGAATGGCCTTTTTCATACCATTTCACCGTGGTGTTCAATGAGGGTTGTTCGGCCCGACCACACGGTGGTGTTTCGATTGATGCTTCTGATTTTGGCCACAACACGGCCAAGACTGTCCTCATGTGCCACCTCTTCATTAGGTTCACGTGGTAAATCTGTTGGGGTTTCCATCTCCCCGGCTGCCGTATGCAGTAATTTACGGGTCCCAGAATCTCTGTCACCTCGTACGGCCCGTGCCATGTTGCCGGGAACGTACCTTCTGCGGTGGGGATTAAAACTAGCACCTTGTCACCCACATGGAACTCTCGGCCTGGGTACCCCGATTGTAGACCTTTGCTTGGGCGCACTGAGCCTTCTCCATATGTTCTCTTACCACTGGCCATATGGCTGTGATCCGCTCCCTCATTGGCTCTACGTGTTCCACCATGCTGCCTAAGGGCGTTGGCTGGGCTTCCAACACCTCCTTGACGAGATCCAGTAGACCACGTAGTCTCCTCCCGTAGTTCAAAAGGGGAAAACCCAATGGAGGCCTGGGGCACTTCTTGGATCGAGAACATAAGGTGGGATTAGTGGCTGGTCCCAGTGGTTCCCATTCCACTCGATGACCTTCCGCAGTATTATTTTGAGAGTCTTATTGAACTTTTCGATCTGTGTATCCGTCTGTGGATGAAAGACGGAGGTCCTTATCTGCTTTATCTGTAGGAGAGCACACAAATCTTTCATTAGTTGGGACATGAACTCGGTACGTTGGTTGGTCAGGATCTCGTTCGGGATGCCCACCCGGCTGAAGAGGTGGAACAGCTCCCGGGCGATACCCTTGGAGACTGCCTCCTGTACGGGAATGGCCAAGGGATATCAGTTGGCATAATCTACTATTACCAGGATGTACCGTGTCGTTTTTACCAGGGGGCCTGTCATGCCAAATGATGTCCCCCTGGCCAAATAGTGCCCCCCTCTACATCACAATGGGATTCTATTAAACTATTAGCGATGTGATGACCTAATGATTAGAACTTTGGAGATCATTGCAGACTAAATCAGTCACTGGCTTTATCAATAAGTGCATCGAGGACGTCGTCCCCACAGTGCCTGTACGTACATACCACAACCAGAAGCCATGGATTACAGGCAACATTCGCTCTGAGCTAAAGGGTAGAGCTGCCACTTTCAAGGTGCGGGACTCTAACCTGGAAGCTTACAAGAAATCCTGCTATACCCTGCGACGAACCATCAAACAGGCAAAGCGTCAATACAGGGCTAAGATTGAATCATACTACACCAGCTCCGACCCTCGTCTTAAATAAAGGTAAAATAAATGTGGCAGGGCTTGCAAACTATTACAGACTACAAAGGGAAGCACAGCTGCGAGCCGCCCAGTGACACGAGCCTACCAGACGGGCTAATCACCGACAACGACGAGACAGCCTATAGGGAGGAGGTCAGACACCTGGCCGGGTGGTGCCAGACTAACAACCTATCCCTCAACGTAACCAAAACTAAGGAGATGATTGTGGATTACAGGAAAAGTGGGACCGAGCACCTCCCCATTAGTGGAGCAGGTTGAGAGCTTCAAGTTCCTTGGTGTCCACATCAACAACAAACTAGAATGGACCAAACACACCAAGACAGTCGTGACAAGGTCACGACAAAGCCTATTCCCCCTCAAGAAACTAAAAAGATTTGGCATGGGTCCTGAGATCCTCAAAAGGTTCTACAGCTGCAACATCGAGAGCATCCTGACTGGTTGCATCACTGCCTGGTACGGCAATTGCTCGGCCTCTGACCGCAAGGCACTACAGAGGGTAGTGCGTACGGCCCAGTACATCACTGGGGCTAAGCTGCCTGCCATCCAGGACCTCTACACAAGGCGGTGTCAGAGGAAGGCCCTAAAAATTGTCAAAGACCCCAGCCACCCCAGTCATAGACTGTTCTCTCTACTACCGCATAGCAAGCGGTACCGGAGTGCCAAGTCTAGGACAAAAAGGCTTCTCAACAGTTTTTACCCCCAAGCTATAAGACTTCTGAACATGTAATCAAATGGCTACCCGGATTATTTGCATTGTGTGCCCCCCCAACCCCTCTTTTTACGCTGCTGCTACTCTCTGTTTATCATATCTGCATAGTCACTTTAACTATGCATTCATGTACATACTACCTCAATTGTGCTGACCAACCAGTGCTCCCACTCATTGGCTAACCGGGCTATCTGCATTGTGTCCCACCCACCACCCGCCAACCCCTCTTTTACGCTACTGCTACTCTCTGTTCATCATATATGCATTGTCACTTTAGCCATATCTACATGTGCATACTACCTCAATCAGCCTGACTAAACGGTGTCTGTATGTAGCCTCGCTACTTTTATAGCCACGCTGCTGTATATAGCCTGTTTTTTTACTGTTGTTTTATTTCTTTACCTACCTATTGTTCACCTAATACCTTTTTTATACTATTGGTTAGAGCCTGTAAGTAAGCATTTCACTGTAATACCTGTTGTATTCGGCGCACGTGACAAATAAACTTTGATTTGATTTGAAATTACGTTCTTTTCATCATCACTATGCAGACAAGGCTGTTTTCCACTACAATGTTGCTGTTTAACAAGTTTTGTTTAGCTAATAAAATGAAAACATTAATTAGAACTATTTTTAGGTACCTTGAAATGGCAAAAAAAAATGTATAATCTGCTTGACACATTAAAGTTACTTACTTTACAGATCATGAAGTCAGCTAATTTCCACTCCATTCATATGCAGATCTGTTTAATTCATACACTGGCTTGTCTGCCTGTCATGATTTATTGTAACCTGCCCTTCTCTTATCTGCACTGAAATAATACAATTTCAGTATTCCTTTTATGATTTTTTTTTTATTTCTCGCATAGCTCATTAGTACACCCTTGTGGTTGAATATATGTATCTATTGTAGATCCTAGGATACAACAATGAATAATGTGGAACAAATAAATACCATCAAAGGATGCTTTACAACTTACAATAATGAACACTTTATGAAACAGCTGTGAAAACCAACCTGACAATATGTAAGATTTTAATACATAAACTTTGATAGTTTTTGGTACAGTTGTGTCGTTAATTTATTTTCACAGATTATTTTTGGGACACTCGCATGGCAATCAGAATGAAATACTTAATTCTGGTGTGTGGAATAAGGAGGTGGGTGCTGTGTGGTTGGGAGGTTCTGCCTGTCACTTGTTCTCAACAGGCAGTCTCGGAAGGGGGACTTGAAGAGGGAGACTCTGCTGCTCTCTTTGTTCTCTTTGCAGTGCTAGTGTTTTTAGTTCATCTGTGTATCTCACATATTATATACCCAGTATGATAAGGCTAGCAAACTGTATTAGCAGATAATAACAACATGACAATAACAGTAGCTTTAGATGATGTGATGAGGGGATGGGATGAGTGGGCAGATTGTTGGGCAATCAGACGTCACTAGATGCAGAATTTCATCTGAAGGGAGAGGAGAGAAAGAGTTAAAGGATGAGGAGAGAGGAAATAGGCAGAATCAAGAGATGCTTGATCAGTTGCTGCGGCTAGTTCTTCCTGTCACTTGTCCTCGACAGGCAGCCAGACTCAGTCAGGGGTTCAATAACATGGGCCTGGTTTAGTTGGAAGCCCTCTCACCACGTCAAGGTACAGGCCGAGAGAAGGATTTTGTTTTTAATTAAGGCCTTTAACACCCTACTCTATCTTTGTAGTGCTTGACCTGATGGGGCTTGGATAGGTGTAGCAATATGGTGATGACTTAACCCTGCTGTGTAATGACTCTGGGACACTTCTGCCATATTACACACACAAATCTAGAGCCTCCAGAAATGCAAACACTAACTAGAAACCAATGTCCAATTCCATACCAACCCTAGCCTAAAGTTTGATTTGGAATTGGACACAAAAGATGAATGGCAAGGGAAAAGGGGTCAAGGACCAGTACGTCTAACTGGGCAACTGAACTGTCAGTACTGAACTGTGGTATACATTTGCAGCCAATTCGAGCAAGTTTCAAATATTTACAAGCAAACAAATGGAAAAATATCAAAATATTTACATGCTTGTAAACGTTACTTGCAATACCAGACAGATACATATGCTATATACTTACCAAATAACTTACCAACTTCACAGCCAATGTCTGCAAAAACCCCCCACATCTTAATACAATTTTTTTTTTAAATATTACATCAGGTTATTAAGGTTATTTACAAAAACAGACAATATACAACAAGATGCAATGTAGTCAGATACTGTCATGATGTTGGCCTCTTTGGGTACAGGAAGGACAGTTGACCCCCTCCCCTTTGTACCATCACCCAACCTACCTTCCCCCCCAACCCAGGGTTGTAAAAATTCCAAGAGGAGAATCTACTACAACATGTTTCATAGAGAGACAAAGGAAATTCTTCCAACTCATAGAATTGGAGAACCTAGCGATATGTGTGTTCTGGAGAAGATATGGAAGATTGATGAAGACTCCAGCTACGAACTGATCCGCTTGGTACAATTTTGTGATACTCAGAAGAGACAATATAGCCATATTACCCTAAAACGGTCTACATGATAGCCTCAGCGATGAGACTGAATCCACATGGTTGTATACAATGTATTATTAAGGATAAAGCTATTTGTAATACATTGAGATGCTATGTACTGATGTTAATGTGATAGAATTATATTTCTGTAACCAAGTCTAGCTCAGTCATAGGCACGCCCCCAGGGACACATACAGGACCAGGCGTCATTTGACAAGCCTGTTCTCTGGGCCCTATAAAACACCCCCTGATTTACATTTCTACAGACCAGGCCTACACTCCATTGCGAGTTGGCTCATAGGTTTGACCAACCAAGTACTCTACTGAAAGTGAACCATACCACGTGGTTAACTTTTAGACTATCGATATCGACAGAATAAGAACAAGTCTTTGATATTAATTATTAGTCTGCAGCTAAGTAAATTATATCATCGAACGCGAAGACCAACCACATCCATTCTATGACGACATTCATGAATGTCGCTCTGACAGATCCATTCTAACCGAGAGTGAGAGAGAGAGAACGCTGACAAACTCTCCATCAGAACAAAACTCTCCAACAAGAATCCCGACGACACATGAGCGTAAATATATATTGATTGCAAATGTTCCCGAATGAGTGAGCCTTCAATTGTCAATTGTTAATATTAATGAACTCTGTGTAACTTCTCAGCTTACCGTTTTATGACCCATTGTCTAACAGACCAGCCATGCTTGTTAGCCAGTAGGGCACATTACTATGCCAATCCTTGGTGACGATAATTGCTGTTTGTATGTTTTCTGTTAATTACTTAGTGTAGTAAATAAATGATTTTAAGACAATTGATGTATGGATGATTTTAGTAAAGACTGGGTTCGTGCAGATAACCAAGAATTACAACTTTCATGATGAGACTGAAACAACATACGGGTTAAGATTGACTGCTATCGATGTAAAATATTACTAAGTATTTTAAGAGTTTATTCAGAGGATAACAGCTCTATAAACGTTCTTCTGTGGTGCCCCGACTTTCTAGTTAATTACATTTACATGATTAGCTTAATCAGGTAATATCAATTACAGATAAATTATTTTATAAGTTAGCATGTCATATCACTTAATCCGGCATAGCCAAAGACACGACAATACCTATCGTCTTGATGTGGGGAGCCAGCCAAGCAGTGAAAACAAGGGTGGGAAAAACATTAGACAAAACAGATGACGGACAGACAAATTCACGCACATTGACAACGAGACAAACAAGACACATGAAAATGCTTGCCGCATCTCCTGCACCGGGCCACCTCCTTACCTTTTCTCACGTATTTCCGACAGAAGCAGTGGACTCTGACCTCTGTTGTGTAGGGTGTGGACACCTTGGGAGGCCTGGACCCAGGTCGGGGACTGGAATAGGAACTGGAAAATGGTGCCAGGTGCCCAGTCTGCAAACAAGAGAAAATATATTTTCTCATGAATTTCTGATGGTATCGTGCCATAGAGGGTTCCTCATCTCTGCAGAGAGTAAGACTGTTTGCAATAGCAAGAAAATCACACATCAGTAAATAAACTTGGTAATTTATATAGTTGGTGACAGAATATAGCCTGTAATGTTATTACCTTGTTCCAGAGTTCACAACATCGGTCACTCAAGATGACCTCAGTGAACACCCTCTTCGAAGAAGTAGGAGGTGAAGATCTCCCACACACGGATTGCCTCTCTTGCTGCGTTGTTGGACCCCATCCTTCAAACATCCTGCAGAGCAGCAGACTTCTCTGGCACACAGCGGCGAGCTACAGATCCCCTCCTAGTCCTCGTGTCCATACTAATTTTTATTTCACCTTTATTTAACCAGGTAGGCCAGTTGAGAACAAGCTCTCATTTACAACTGTGACCTGGACAAGATAAAGCAAAGCAGTGCGACAAAAACAACAACACAGAGTTAGTTACACATAAACAAGCGTACAGTCAATAACACAATAGAAAACTCTATATATAGTGTGTGCAAATGTAGTAAGATTAGGAAAGTAAGGCAATAAATAGGCCATAGTGGCGAAATAATTACAATTTAGCAATTAAACACTGGAGTGATAGATGTGCAGATGATGATGTGCAAAAGAGCAACAAAAAAAATAACAATATGGGGATGAGGTAGTTGGGTGGGCTATTTACAGATGGGCTGTGTACAGGTGCAGTGATCGGTAAGCTGCTCTGACAGCTGATGCTTATAGTTAGTGAGGGAGATATAAGTCTCCAGCTTCAGTGACTTTTGAAATTCGTTCCAGTCATTGGCAGCAGAGAACTCGAAGGATAGGCGGCCAAAGGAGGTGTTGGCTTTGGGGATGACCAGTGAAATATACCTGCTGGAGTGCGTGCTACGGGTGGGTGTTGCTATGGTGACCAGTGAAATTTACCTGCTAGAACGCGTGCTACAAGTGGGTGTTGATATGGTGACCAGTGAGCAGAGATAAGGTGGAGCTTTACCTAGCAACGGATATGTAGCGCGGGCCAGCCATCGAGAGCATACAGGTCGCAGTGGTGGGTAGTATATGGGGCTTTAGTGACAAAACGGATGGCACTGTGATAGACTACATCCAATTTACTGAGTAGAGTGTTGGAGGCTATTTTGTAAATGACATCGCCGAAGTCAAGGATCGGTAGGATAGTCAGTTTTACGAAGGTATGTTTGGCGGCATGAGTGAAGGAAGCTTTGTTGTGAAATTGGAAGCCGATTCTAGATTTCATTTTGGATTGGAGATGCTTAATGTGAGTCTGGAAGGAGAGTTTAGAGTCTAACCAGACACCTAGGTATTTGTAGTTGTTCACATATAAGTCAGAACCGTCCAGAGTAGTGATGCTAGTCGGGCGGGCGGGTGCGGGCAGCGATCAGTTGAAGAGCATGCATTTAGCTTTACTTGCATTTAAGAGCAGTTGGAGGCCATGGAAGGAGTGTTGTATGGCATTGAAGTTCGTTTGGAGGTTTGTTAACACAGTGTCCAAAGAAGTGCTGTCACGACTACTGCCGAGGGCGGTTCCTCTCCCTGTTCGAGTGGCGCACCGGCCTACTAGCTGCCATCGATCTCTTTTTCGTTTTTCTGTTAGTTATGTCTTTATGAGTTACACCTGTTTCCCATTAGTACTTAGTTGTATTATTTAAGCCCGCCTCTCCACCTGTTCTGTGTGTGGGCTTGTTACGTGTCGTCACTTTGTATGTTTTGTGGTACATGTATTTTGGACTTCGGGGTTATTGTTTCGCCCTGTTGTGTTTGGACATATTTCCTCGGTTTTCAGTACTTATTAAATTACATATTGTACCAAACATTTTCCTGCTTCCTGCGCCTGACTCCACACCCACGAAGCCCAAAGTGTTACAGAAGCCCGCACCATAGGAATGGAGTCAGCAGAAGCAGCCACCACCCCTCTACCATCGATGGAGGAACGGGTCCTCCATCACACCACCGTTCTCCATCGGATTGGGTCAGCCATGGACCAGATGATGAAGAGAATGGATCGATGGGAGAGGAGTGGTCTCCTCCCTTCACCTCCGGTTCACCCGACGAGCTCACCTCCTCCACTCCCTTCCCCGTCTGGATCTGGGGCACTACGTCTTACGCCTCCGAGGGAGTATGATGGAGCAGCGGCAAGGTGCCAGGGATTCCTATTACAACTTGAATTATACCTGGCGACCGTGAGGCCGACTCCCTCGGGGGAGGAGAGCGTGAGCCTCCTCATCTCCTGCTTGACGGGCCGAGCATTGGAGTGGGCCAACGCTGTGTGGAATGGACCCGATTCCGCATGAAACAACTACCCTGAATTCACCCGCCGTTTCAGGGCCGTCTTCAATCATCCCCCGGAAGGAAGAGTGGCGGGTGAACGACTGTTTCACCTTAGGCAGGAGATGAGGAGCGTGCAAGATTTTGCCTTAGAATTCCGGACTTTGGCGGCTGGAGCTGGGTGGAACGACAGGGCACTAATAGATCACTACCGGTGTAGCCTCAGGGA
The DNA here is from genome assembly GCF_901001165.1 of Salmo trutta. Taxonomy (NCBI): domain Eukaryota; kingdom Metazoa; phylum Chordata; class Actinopteri; order Salmoniformes; family Salmonidae; genus Salmo; species Salmo trutta. The sequence continues at coordinate 21,241,411 of NC_042970.1, read as the reverse complement.
GGACGTCCGCAGGGAGCTAGCGTGTCGGGACACTACACTCTCCCTAGATGAACTGATCGACATGTCTATACGACTGGTCCTGTCAGTTCCAGCTCCTAGCCTGCCTGCTCCCATTCCTATGGAGCTCGGGGGAACTGCGTCAAGGGGAACCGGAGGAGGGCGCCCCTCCTGCACCAATTGTGGTCGACGAGGACACATGGCCGACCGGTGCTGGGGGGGTCCCTCTGGGAGTCGAGAGGGCAGGCAGAACACTCCTCTTTCATCCCAGGTGAGTCAGCACCACACTCACCCAGAATCCTCTGTTGGTCACGTGTTTGTTTTAATTTTCTTCCTTGATTTTGCTCTCTTTTCCCAGCATAAGGCGCTAGTCGATTCAGGCGCAGCTGGGAACTTTATGGATAGCGGACTAGCCCTTAAGTTGGGAATGCCGCTGGTACCGTTAGATTCACCTTTCCCCGTGCACTCCTTAGATAGCCGACCATTAGGGTCAGGGCTGATCAGGGAGACCACGGTGCCACTGGACATGGTAACGCAGGGGAATCATAAGGAACGAATTAGTTTCTTTATTATCGACTCACTTTCGTTTCCAGTGGTGCTGGGGGTGCCCTGGTTAGCTAGTCACAATCCTAAGATTTTGTGGAATGAGGGGATTCTCCAGGGATGGTCAGAGGAGTGTTCAGGTAGATGTCTAGGTGTTTCCATCGGTGCCACGTCGGTGGAGAGTTCAGACCAGGTTTCCACTGTGAGCATTCCACTGAGTATGCCGATTTGGCTCTCGCCTTCTGTAAAAAGAAGGCGACTAAATTACCACCTCATCGACCGGGGGATGCACAATACCCCGGTCGATGAGGTGGTAATTTAGTCGCCTCGATAGACCTCCAGGATAACGCTGCGCTTCCTAAGAGTCACGTGTACCCATTGTCCCAGGAGGAGACATTGGCTATGGAGACATATGTCACGGAAGCTCTGGGGCAAGGGTACATTCAGCCCTCCATTTCACCTGTCTCCTCAAGTTTATTTTTCGTGAAAAAAAGGGGGGAGGTTTGCATCCGTGCATTGATTATAGAGGTCTCAATTCTATCACAGTGGGGTTCTGTTGCCCGCTACCTCTCATTGCTACCGCAGTGGAATCATTTAACGGAGCGCATTTTTTCACGAAACTGGATCTCAGGAGCACTTATAATCTGGTGCGTATTCGGAAGGGAGACGAGTGGAAAACCGCATTTAGTACCACATCGGGCCACTATGAGTACCTCGTCATGCCGTATGGGTTGAAGAATGCTCCAGCCGTCTTTCAATCTTTTGTAGATGAGATTCTTAGGGACCTGCACAGGCAGGGAGTGATTGTGTATATCGATGATATCCTTATTTACTCCTCCATATGCGCCGAGCATGTGTCTCTAGTGCACAAAGTGCTTGGTAAACTGCTGAAGCATGATCTATACGTCAAGGCTGAGAAATGTGAGTTCTTCAAAAAAGCCGTTTCCTTCCTGGGTTATCGCATTTCCACCTCAGGGATGGTGATGGAGTGTGATCGTGTTAATGCCGTGCGTAATTGGCCGACTCCCACCACGGTGAAGGAGATGCAGCGGTTTTTGGGTTTTGCCAATTACTACCGGAGGTTAATCCGGGGTTTTGGCCAAGTTGCGGCTCCCGTTACCTCACTTTGAAGGGGGGACCGGTGCGTTTGCGGTGGTCGGCTGAAGCGGACAGAGCCTTCAACCAGTTGAAGGCGCTGTTCACTGATGCGCCTGTGTTGGCGCACCCGGACCCCTCTTTGCCGTTCATAGTGGAAATGGACGCATCCGAGTGCGCTACCGAAACTCCGCCCCTGCTCTTTCTTTTCTAAGAAGCTCAGTCCGGCGGAGCGTAACTATGATGTGGGGGACCATGAGTTGTTAGCTGTGGTTAAGGCTCTGACTGTGTGGAGACATTGGCTTGAGGGGGCTAGACACCCTTTTCTCATCTGGACTGACCACCGGAACCTGGAGTATATCCGGGCAGCCCGGAGACTGAATCCGCGTCAGGCAAGGTGGGCCATGTTTTTCACCCGATTTCAGTTCAGGATGTCATATAGACCAGGCTCTATGAACGCTAAGGCTGACGCGCTGTCCCGCCTCTATGACACTGAGGATAGGCCCATCGATCCTACTCCCATCCTTTCAGCCTCTAAGCTGGTAGCACCAGTAGTATGGGAGGTGGACGCGGACATTGAGCGGGCGTTGCAAATGGAGCCTGCACCTTCAAATTGTCCTACCGGTCGTAAATACGTTCCGCTTGGTGTTCGTGATCGATTGATTCGATGGGCTCATACGCTACCTTCGTTGGGTCATCCTGAGATGGCGAGGACAGTGCAAGGCCTTAGGGGATGTACTGGTGGCCCACCTTGGCTAAGGACGTGAGGTTTTATGTCTCTTCCTGTTCGGTATGCGCCCAGAGCAAGGCTCCTAGGCACCTTCCTAGAGGGAAGTTACAACCCCTCCCCGTTCCACAACGGCCGTGGTCTCACCTGTCGGTGGACTTTCTTACCGATCTTCCCCCGTCTCAGGGGAATACCACGGTTCTGGTAGTTGTGGATCGGCTTTCTAAGTCCTGCCGTCTCCTCCCGTTGCCCGGTCTCCCTACGGCCCTATAGACTGCGGAGGCTCTATTCACCCATGTCTTCCGGCATTACGGGGTGCCGGAGGACATCGTCTCTGATCGGGGTCCCCAGTTCACGTCCCATGTATGGAGGGCGTTTATGGAGCGTCTGGGGGTCTCGGTTAGCTTGACCTCCGGTTATCACCCGAGAGCAATGGGCAGGTGGAGAGAGTGAACCAGGAGGTGGGTAGGTTTCTGCGGTCGTACTGCCAGGACCGGCCAGGTGAGTGGTCGAGGTATTTACCCTGGGCTGAGGTGGCGCAAAATTCACTCCGCCACTCATCCACTAACATGTCGCCTTTCCAGTGTGTGTTAGGCTACCAGCCGGTCCTGGCATCAGAGTCAGACCGAGGCTCCTGCGGTGGAGGATTGGGTACAGCGCTCCAAGGACACTTTGAGAGCTGTGGAGGAATCCCTTAAACAAGCAGGAGAAAGGCAAAAGAGGAGCGCTGACCGCCACCGCAGTGAGGCTCCCATATTCGCACCGGGAGACAGGGTTTGGCTCTCGACCCGAAACCTGCCCCTCCGCTTGCCCTGCCGGAAGCTGGGCCCGCAGCGTGTAGGGCCCTTCAAAGTCCTGAGGAGAATAAACGAGGTGTGTTATAGATTAAAACTCCCTTCTTATTATCGTATTAACCCCTCGTTTCATGTGTCTCTCCTCAGGCCGGTGGTAGCTGGTCCCCTACAAGACGGTGAGGTGCCGGAGGTCCCTCCCCCCCCTCTGGACATCGAGGGGGCCCGGTGTATACAGTACGCTCCATTCTGGCCTCAAGACGCCGGGTGGGGGGCCTGCAGTACCTCGTGGACTGGGAGGGGTACGGTCCGGAGGAGAGGTGCTGGGTCCCGGTGGGGGACATACTGGATCCATCATTGTTAGTTGATTTCCATCGCCTCCATCCGGATCGCCCTGCGCCTTGTCCTCCGGGTCGACCTCGAGGCCGGTGTCGGCGCGCTGCGGGAGCCGCGCGTTGGGGGGGGGTACTGTCACGACTACTGCCGAGGGCGGTTCATCTCCCTGTTCGGGTGGCGCTCGGCGGTCGTCGTCACCGGCCTACTAGCTGCCATCGATCCCTTTTTCGTTTTTCTGTTTGTTATGTCTTTATGAGTTACACCTGTTTCCCATTAGTAATTAGTTGTATTATTTAAGCCCGCCACTCCACCTGTTCTGTGTGCGGGCTTGTTACGTGTCATCACTTTGTATGTTTTGCGGGAAATGCATTTTGGACTTCGGGGTTATTGTTTCGCCCTGTTGTGTTTGGACATATTTCCTCGGTTTTCAGTACTTATTAAATTACATATTGTACCAAACATTTTCCTGCTTCCTGCACCTGACTCCACACCCACGAAGCCCAAAGTGTTACAAGGGCCAGATGTATACAGAATGGTGTCGTCTGCTAAGAGGTGGATCAGAGAATCACCAGCAGCAAGAGTGACATTGATATCTACAGAGAAAAGACCATGTGGCACCCCCATAGAGACTGCCAGAAGTCCGGACAACAGGCCCTCCGATTTGACACACTGAACTCTATCGGAGAAATAGTTGGTGAACCAGGCAAGGCAGTCATTTCCGAAAAAAAGGCTATTGAGTCTGCCGATAAGAATACAGTGATTGACAGAGTCGAAAGCCTTGGCCAGGTCGATGAAGACGGCTGCACAGTACTGTCTTTTATCGATGGCGGTTATGATATCGTTTAGGACCTTGAGCGTGGCTGAGGTGCACCCATGACCAGCTCGTAAACCGGATTGCATAGCGGAGAAGGTACGGTGAGATTCGAAATGTTCAGTGATCTGTTTGTTAACTTGGCTTTCGAAGACTTTAGAAAGTCTCGATTGTCTCCTCCCCCTTTGAAAAGGGGGATGACCGCGGCAGCTTTCCAATCTTTAGGGATCTCAGACGATACGAACAGAGCAGGTTGCTGTTGACCGGGGTAGGGGTAGCCAGGTGGAAAGCATGGCCAGCCGTAGAAATATTCTTATTGAAATTCTCCTATTATCGTAGATTCATCAGTGGTGACAGTGTTTCCTAGCCTCAGTGCAGTGGGCAGCGGGGAGGAAGTGCTCTTATTTTCCATGGACTTTACAGTGTCCCAAAACATTTTGGAGTTAGTGCTTCAGGATGCAAATTTCTGTTTGAAAAAGCTAGCCTTTGCTTTCCTTACTGACTGTGTATATTGATTGGTTCCTGACTTACCTGAAAAGTTGCATATCGTGGGGGCTATTCGCTGCTAATGCAGTACGCCACAGGATGTTTTTGTGCTGGTCAAGGGCAGTCAAATCAGGAGTTAACCTGATTTGAAGTTATGCAGGACACAGGTAGCCTTCACACACCTGAATTCCTCCAGGACACAGTCCCAGATGGCCCTGGTCACCCAACCTTGCAGTGCCCTACACTAACTGTTGGCAGGAATCTCCAGTTACAGGTTTCTGTAGGAATATGGAAGATAATGTAATTATTAGACTTTTACATCACCAGGTCATTGTGGCTTACTAAAGTATAATATCCCTTATAGCAAATCCTGATAACATTGGATTGATAAATGCATGTGCACAAGCAGGATTATATCAAGGATAGCATCACAAATTAATACATAAATACCACTTGAATTTTGATGAGTTGGCCATTTGAATCAGCTGTGCAGTGCTAAGGCAAAAACAAAAATGTGCACCCTTTGAGTCTCCAGGACCAGGACAAGGAACCACTGCTCTTTATTAGGACCTCTTCATCTGCAGACAGGCTTTCACAGCACTCTGTATCTGAGGACAGAAAACCTCACAAGAAACAGACTTCATTATACTCAAATTAGACCACACTAAATATTATGTTACTCATATATCCGTCCTCACTTCTAGGGACTGGAACTACACAAAGGTACCTGCCCTATACAGAATTCCTACTCTCACACTTTGACAGTTGGGGTTGCTATCCTTTCACCCTCTTCCATGGCTGTTAGCTAGCTACCTACAAATGCATTTAGATTTTTTTTACAGTGATAAATACATCAAGATAGTTAGCTAATATGAAGTTGGGTAGCTGGTGATATTTAATTTACTCAGCTAACTATCATTACAGTATGTAAACTTGGCTAGATCGCTAACTACTGTTAGCTACAGTAGCTACAGTAGCTACAGTAGCAGCTCATTTGTGTTAGCCTGCACTGTAGCTAGTTAGCTAATATTTTTTTTACATTTTAGAAATGTAATTACTTACTTGAATAGGTTCTCCCAGCCTTCCTTCTTCCTTCGTGACAGCTACAAGGTAACCAAGCAACCAGCATAGCAACGGACGTGTTGGTTCATTACGTAATCCGGTCAGAATGTTGCAAGTTCTAGAAACAGCCCTAGCAACAGAAGTTAGAACTCATAGAATCCCATTGTGACACAGAAGGGGACACTATTTGGCCGGGGGACATTATTTGGCATGACAGGCCCACTATGTCCATGACGATGCGTTCAAACAGCACTCCGATAATTGGTAGGGGAACCAGCGGTATCCAGAAGTATGCTTTTGGGGCAGTGACTCCGGGCAGCTGCGGCAATAGTCTTATACGGCCCGCCTCATCCCGGGCTAGTGGAACCGGGCAGCGACCTGTTCCCGGGTCTTCTCCATTCCCAGTTGTGCCAACAACAAATGGGTGTGGGCCAGCTGAAAAACGTTTTTGACGTACCGGCGGGCAGCAACAGCACATCTCGAAGTTCCCCCTGTTCGTGCGACACCGGATACAAAAGGTCATTTTTAATTTGAAAATGGGGGTATCACCAGTCATTCACCCCCGGAAGAAGCTGGTCATCCACCACTATCATTTGGGCCACAGTGGCTTTGAAGTTTGGATCCTCCCGCTTGGCGGTCCCAAACTGTCCCCTCAGGGGGCTCAGTCCCTCAAGTGAAGAGGGGGAGCATGGGCCCCTCCTCCGGTTGTTCACTAGGTGAGGTTGGTTCCAGGAAATTCCATGCAAGGTGTTCCCGGGCACCACACTCAAAACACTTCCTTTGGTCTTCATCAACCCGTGGTCGTTGGTGGGGTGTCGACTCTCCCCTGGCTGTCTCTTCACAAGTCTGCAGTCCTTTAGCCCAGCTGACTGTCAGATTGGGGAGTACGGTGGTGGGGTCGTCCTTCCGTCCCCTCCGACGTCTCGGTATTCTGATGTGTCTCCATGGATCCCAAGAGGTCCTCCAAGGTCTGGGGCATGCGTAGGCTTGTTGCCCTCTTCATGTCATGAGGTAGCATTCGTAAGAAGCAATCCATGACCACTTTGCCCTTAACCTCTCTAGGGTCGGAGGGACGAAATCGTCCCACCTACGTAACAGCCAGTGGAATCCTGTGGCGCGTTATTCAAATACCTTAGAAATGCTATTACTTCAATTTCTCAAACATATGACTATTTTACACCATTTTAAAGACAAGACTCTCGTTAATCTAACCACACTGTCCGATTTCAAAAAGGCTTTACAACGAAAGCAAAACCTTAGATTATGTCAGCAGAGTACCCAGCCAGAAATAATCAGACACCCATTTTTCAAGCTAGCATATAATGTCACAAAAACCCAAACCACAGCTAAATGCAGCACTAACCTTTGATGATCTTCATCAGATGACACACCTAGGACATTATGTTATACAATGCATGAATGTTTTGTTCAATCAAGTTCATATTTGTATCAAAAACCAGCTTTTTACATTAGTATGTGACGTTCAGAACTAGCATACCCCCCGCAAACTTCCGGTGAATTTACAAAAAATTTACTAAATTACTCACGATAAACGTTCACAAAAAGCATAACAATTATTTTAAGAATTATAGATACAGAACTCCTCTATGCACTCGATATGTCCGATTTTAAAATAGCTTTTCGGTGAAAGCACATTTTGCAATATTCTGAGTAGATAGCCCGGCATCACAGGGCTAGCTATTTAGACACCCAGCAAGTTTAGCACTCACCAAAGTCAGATTTACTATAAGAAAAATGTTATTACCTTTGGTGTTCTTCGTCAGAATGCACTCCCAGGACTTCTACTTCAATAACAAATGTTGGTTTGGTCCCAAATGATCCATAGTTATATCCAAATATCCTCTGTTTTGTTCGTGCGTTCAAGACACTATCCGAATGGTAAAGAAGGGTGACGAGCACGACGCATTTCGTGACAAAACATTTCTAAATATTCCATTACCGTATTTCGAAGCATGTCAACCGCTGTTTAAAATCAATTTTTATGCCATTTTTCTCGTAAAAAAGCGATAATATTCCGACCGGGAAATAGTTTTTTAATACAAAGAGAGCGAAAGTAAAAGCATGGGATCCCCTCATGCACGAGCCTCAGTCTGATGTCCCTCTGATAGAGCACTTGCCAAAAGCGCTAATGTGTTTCAGCCTGGGGCTGGAATTACATCATTCAGCTTTTTCCCGCCTTCTGAGAGCCTATGGGAGCCGTAGGAAGTGTCACGTAACAGCAGAGATCCCCTGTTTTGGATAGAGATGATCAAGGAGGGTAAGAAATGGTCAGACAGGCCACTTCCTGTAAGGAATGTTCTCAGGTTTTTGCCTGCCATATGAGTTCTGTTATACTCACAGACACCATTCAAACAGTTTTAGAAACTTTATCCAAAGCCAATAATTATATGCATATTCTAGTTACTGGGCAGGAGTAGTAACCAGATTAAATCGGGTACGTTTTTTATCCGGCCGTGCAAATACTGCCCCCTATCCCCAAGAGGTTAGGGAGGGTGGCAACGTCGGTTAGGTGCCATGCCCCGGTGATGCGCAGTAGGTCGCCTCGGCCACGAACCTCCAGTCGTGGGCCAGGCTGTACCCGTAGTGGCTGAGTACCTCCATCGAGACCATCGTAGTTAGCTGCCTGTTCAGTGTTGAGGTCTCCGGAGAGGCACAATGGTCTTATTAACCTCTCTAGGTTAGGGGGCAGTATTTGCACGGCCGGATAAAAACGTACCCGATTTAATCTGGTTATTACTACTGCCCAGAAACTAGAATATGCATATAATTGTTTGATTTGGATAGAAAACACCCTAAAGTTTCTAAAACTGTTTGATTGGTGTCTGTGAGTATAACAGAACTCATATGGCAGGCAAAAACCTGAGAAGATTCCTTACAGGAAGTGCCCTCTCTGACCATTTCTTGGCCTTCTACACTCTCTTTATTGAAAACTGAGGATCTCTGCTGTAACGTGACACTTCCTACGGCTCCCATAGGCTCTCAGAAGGCGGCAGAACAGGGAATGTTGACTTTGCAGGCCCAGGCTGAAAAACTGTAGCGCATTGGGATAGTTGTCGATCAGAGAACAATGAGACTGGGGGCGCGTGCACGAACCGACACCATGTTTTTCCGGGCGGAATATTATCGCTTTTTTACGAGAAAAATCGCATAAAAATTGATTTTAAACAGCGGTTGACATGCTTCGAAGTACGGTAATGGAATATTTAGAAATTTTTTGTCACGAAACGCGTCGGGCGCGTAACCCTTCGTCACCCTTTGGATAGTGTCTTGAACGCACGAACAAAACAGAGGATATTTGAACATAACTATGGATTATTTGGAACCAAACCAACATTTGTTATTGAAGTAGAAGTCCTGGGAGTGCATTCTGACGAAGAACAGCAAAGGTAATCCAATTTTTCTTGTAGTAAATCGGAGTTTGGTGAGGGCCAAACTTGGTGGGTGTCAAAATAGCTAGCCCGTGATGGCGAGCTATCTACTCAGAATATTGCAAAATGTGCTTTCACCGAAAAGCTATTTTAAAATTGGACATAGCGATTGCATAAAGGAGTTCTGTATCTATAATTCTTAAAATAATTGTTATGTTTTTTTTGAACGTTTATCGTGAGTAATTTAGTAAATTCACCGGAAGTTTGCGGTGGGTATGCTAGTTCTGAACGTCACATGCTAATGTAAAAAGCTGGTTTTTGATATAAATATGAACTTGATTGAACAAAACATGCATGTATTGTATAACATAATGTCCTAGGAATGTCATCTGATGAAGATCATCAAAGGTTAGTGCTGCATTTAGCTGTGGTTTGGGTTTATGTGACATTATATGCTAGCTTGAAAAATGGGTGTCTGATTATTTCTGGCTGGGTACTCTGCTGACATAATCTAATGTTTTGCTTTCGTTGTAAAGCCTTTTTGAAATCGGACAGTGTGGTTAGATTAACGAGAGTCTTGTCTTTAAAATTGTGTAAAATAGTCATATCTTTGAGAAATTGAAGTAATAGCATTTCTAAGGTATTTGAATATCGCGCCACGGGATTCCACTGGCTGTTGAGTAGGTGGGACGATTTCATCCCACATACCCTAGAGAGGTTAACAGTCAGATAAACACATCATTATTATACTATCATTGTCCTCTTCTTCGCTGCTTCCACGTGTTCAGAGATGTTCTCACACACACACACAGTCTGAGTCACACTCCAAGGCGACTCGTCCACGTCGCCTTGGGCCATCCTTCCCAGCGTGCTGTCCATTCGAACGTGCAGAATTAGGTCTCGATGTTGTCGTCCTCCGTTAGCTTGATTAAAAACTGATTAGGATGCGATTCAGGTCTGTATTTCACCTCACAGCTTCCTGACTTCCTCAAGCAGGCGGACATTCTGTAGACGCTGTTCTTTCAGGGTTCGTTCCTGAATGTCCTGTTGCATTTGTTGGGCCCGAACAAATTGCGCTATCAACTCGTCCATGCTGATACTGTGTAAACGTCAACACTGGTCTGACCACGTTGTCAAATTCCTGCATTCTCCACCACTTGTGGTAGATCAAGGGGTTTGATCTAGACATTTACACATATCACACACAAGTTTGATACCTTAGTTTCAAGAGCGTTTATTTAAAACAATAAAGAAAAAGAAAAGAAACAGGTCTCCTCCAGGAGGAGGTTACCACCTTCTGGGCTCCGGGGAATGCTGTCTCCTCTGGGCTAGAACACCGAGCCCTTTGATTGTAGCAGACCACAAGGACGTCTATCCGGTAGCAACCTCTCACTACCTCCAACACTCCCATGTGCTGCCATCCTGGCAGTTTTATGGGCCCCATATGGTGGTTGAGCAATTTGCCCATTGATTACTCACCAGCCTCAATCAGCCCCAGTTAGTCCTCAACGAGTCTCCCCCTGGTGGCTTGTCTGCAGTACGCCACAGTATGTTTTTACGTTGTAGAAGTGTCTGTGAACTGTTCAGAAACAAACTGAAAAATTCACCAAAATGTCTAAGGTTGTACCTTTCGACTCCATAGGCAAATGTGTGATTCCGGTTGCAAACTAAGGCAGTATGACTTTAAGAGCACAGGCAGTGAAGTCTTGCATGTTTTGGCCATATAATTAAGAATTAGAATACTAGTAATTTAATAGGATCTCTATGGTTTTGGCCTGTCCATAAAAAATATATATTTATTTTCTCTGGCTCAGATCGTAATAATTGATGTGAGTTTCATTTCTCTGTGATGTTCACACATGGATTCAAACCTCCCAACATGAAAAAATAAAAAAGACTTTTGTAGAATTTAATCAAGACCACTTTCTCACAGATGGACGAAATCCCTTTGTGCTTAAAGCTGAAGTTGTAACGAGTCGGCAGCCATTTAAGTGGCATTGAATGAAGCATTGCTCAGAGGACAGTGTGTGTGTGTGTGGGGGGAGTTGCTTGGCCCTGACACAGACCTTTCACGACACGTGCCTCTGTTGAATTGACAGGACACTGCAAGTCAGTTGATTTTCCTCTGCCGGGCCTGACCAGGGAAAGGTCCTGTCTGTTGACATGCATACAAAGCTGAAATCACCACTGAGCAGAAAAGGAACCGATTCTGCCGATTCGAGATGAAAAACCACATAACTACTACAGGTGATCTGCCATCAGTTTAGAGGTTAAATCTCCAAAATGATGGCATCTTAGCTGGTGGTTTTGGGGATTTTCATCTCTCTGAAATGTTCAAATGTTTAGGGAGCTAAACACTCCCTTATTAGAAATACTACAAAAGCACTTTGACGTTTTAGTGGTGCAGATTTTACTGCCCATTTTTTGTGGAACCTTGTTGCATGGATGAGTAAACTAGTCTATGTTCAAAGTATATCTTAGAGGCAACTGCCTTTGACTCATAATCAATTAGTCATCGTTCATTCCAGCATTTATACTCAGCCCTTTCACATGTCCAGGATCGATACAAAAATGATTATTTTACCTAATTGTTCTCGACATGCACTAATATAATCACAAATAAGATGATGCAAATGCAATTCTTAGATAGGATTGGACTCTGTCCAACTATGTTCAGCTACCACCACACCCCTGTCTGCCTGCAGACTACTGTAGTTGTCACACTGGAGCACTGATGTTGGTTGAATCACTGATGCCAAGTGTCCTCTAATAAAACATAGAGGTCCCCCAAGCTCCTTCACATGGAACAACTGTTTATACGTCTTCTCCTAATCTCCGTGGACCTCAGTGATAATCTGGAGGGTGCCGATCTTTATGAGTATGTGGGTCTCCAAATTATATCTTCATAAAAAAGGAACCCTGAATGAATACAGAATTGGAGAATCTCTCGATCTAATGAGTATATTCAGGATTGGTTACAAGTTATGATACATTAGTTACGATGCAGTTCTAAAATGCTAATGAAACATAACATCTTAAATTGGAAATCCTCTTACACGGTTTCATGTTGTTTTCTTAATAAATCATCATCATTCATCTGCTATTAAAGAGAGATGACAATAAACAATACTTTCATTCAGAAAAATTATTTGGGCACTATGCATGCACTCCCACACTCGAACACACAAATATTCGAACAACCAATCAGACATTCACAAACACACTTTATTATTGTCACCCTGAAGCCTCCTCATGTACTACGCACAACACTTCAATCTATTAACTCCATAAATTTCGAACCTTGAGATCAGCCATTTTCAAATGAAAGGTATTCATAATATGATGATAATCAAGTAGCTAAATTCACATTAACACAAATGTTTATATTGTCTTAATTGGTATGGAAATTGCATGTCTGTGTATAAAAATGTACCACAATATAACATCATATAATTTTGAACATATTACATAAGCAATCGAATGAACTGAGAATTACAACTACAACCAGTTTGATGAGTTCAATTGTGTATATGTGTAATTGTCCATTCCTGTCTATAAGGAGGTTCTCATTATATCTCATTTCTGTAGACATTAATGTTGTGATTGCTCTGTCAATACTGAGGCATACGGTATATAACATATCTGTTAAGATGCTTCTTACAGTGGAAATATTTCCCTCATCTCCTCATGAATTATTGCTGTATGTTTGTGAAATTGTATAATGACATTTAAGTGTATGCCATAAAGTGAGCCTGCGATTGCCTTTATTATCAGTACAGTGTTATCAGAGGTATACACCTGCATGTTACTGACAAGTGACTTTCACAAACATATTACACAGGCCATTGCTTTATAAGCATTTCTCAATTAATGACTCCATATATGAACATAAAAGCTTTAATTCGAAAACAAAACCTTACGCCTAAAATCTCGTACTTAAAATTAAAGTGCTGCCAAAATAACAATAATACAGAATATATGCTAAAATGGAATTTATGAATAGATTTTTCTTATTTTTAATCTTCTTTCCTTTGTTGCCTTTGTTTCCCTGCATCTTGCTCCCTCTCTGTAGTTGCAGGCAGAGTGCTGACATGGCAGCTGCCCCATATTTGGTTTCCCAGTGCAGCAGTGTGATCAATAGATTGGGATTCATTGGGACCTGTGAACAGTACTGTGAAAATGCTCCCATATGGAGTTCACAGAAATGCCTGTCCAGGTGAAAATCTATCAATTAAGTCCAACAGAAAATGTACAAGAGATTGATTAAACATACAAAAATAGGCCTTTCCAGCACCATCACAGGTCATATGTGTGCCATACTGTATTTGCCAGAGTAAATAGACAAGGGTGGTGACAGCATTGTGCAGTCAATCTTGTGAAGGTCCATTGAGGGAATGTGTTACGTTGTGTGCCTCAGCGCATAGCCTAGATTGTGTGTGTGTGTGCGTGTGCGTGTGTGTGTGTGTGTGCAGGGGCTTCATGAACCCAAAATCTGAGGTGGCACAAGTGTGTGAGTATGGCTGGGAGGTGTTCCAGAGGGGGGCTAGGCCCCACGTCTGTACATTTGAGAATTTATCACCTGAAACAGCCTTTTCCTGCAATCTAGAGCCATAAACATTATGCTTAATTCAATGTAAATGTATATGTTTATACACTGTAGAAAAATATAACAACATGTAACAATTTCAAAGATTTTACTAAGTTACAGTTCAGATAAGGAAATCAGTCAATCGAAATAAATAAATTAGGCCCTAATCTATGGATTTCACATGACTGGGAATACAGATATGCATCCGTTGGTCACACATACCTTAAAAAAAAGGTAGGGGTGTGGATCAGAAAACCAGTCAGTATCTCGTGTGACCACCATTTGCCTCATGCAGTGTGACACATCTCCTTCGCATAGAGTTGATCAGGCTGTTGATTGTGGAATGTTGACCCACTCCTCTTCAATGACTGTGTCCGAAGTTGCTGGATATTAGCAGGAACTGGAACACGCTGTCGTACACTTTGATTCAGAGCATCCCAAACATGCTCAATAGGTGACATGTCTGGTGAGTATGCTGGCCATGGAAGAACTGGGATATTTTCAGTTTCCAGAAATGGTGTACCGATCCTTGCGAAATGGATTTGTGCTGAAACATGAGGTGATGGCGGCTGATTAATGCCACGACAATGGGCCTCACTATCTCGTCACGATATCTCTGTGCATTCAAATTGCCATCGATAAAATGCAACTGTTTTTGTTGTCCGTAGCTTTTGCCTGCCTGCCCATACCATAACCCCACCGCCACCATGAAGCTCTGTTAACAACGTTGAAATCAGCAAACCGCTTGCCCACACAACACCGTACAGAACTTTTGTAATCTGCCCGGTGCAGTTAAAACCGGGATTCATCCATGAAGAGCACACTTCTCCAGCGTGCCAGGGGCCATCGAAGGTGAGCATTTGCCCACTGATGTCGGTTACAATGCCGAACTGCAGTCAGGTCAAGACCCTGGTGAGAACGACGAGCACACAGATGAGCTTCCCTGACACAGTTTCTGACAGTTAGTGCAAAGATTATTTGGTTATGCAAACCCACAGTTTCATCAGCTGTCGGGGTAGCTGGTCTCAGACGATCTTGCAGGTGAAGAAGCCTGTGGTTACACGTGGTCTGCGGTTCTGAGGCTGATTGGCCATACTGCCAAATTCTGTAAAAAAATGTTGGAGGTGGCTTATGGTAGAGAAATGAACAACAGCTCTGGTGTACATTCCTGTAGTCAGCATGCCAATTAAGTGCTCCCTCAAAACGTATGTGTCATTGTGTTTGGTCAGTATATATATATGTATATTTTACTGCATATCTAAGAATACCTCTTGAGCTGTCTGTATTCTCCTGACTGGTGGTTCTTTTTTGAGAGAAACGAAATATGCTTGTCAGCATCTCTGCTAAAATCTGGGTAAAAGACTGAAGGGCATGTGAGTCTTATTCAGTATATTTAGTTATTGCTTGCTTTTCTAAAGTCTACCAACCTTGCCAGCAGTTATGCCAGCTAAGATAGTTGTGGTTAGGGTAACGGTAGGGGGTAAGGGTAGCTACTCTAACTTGGTAGCCTGAAATTACTGAAATTACTTATTGGAAGCTAGTTATTAGCCACCCTTTGCCTTGATGACAGATTTGCACACTCTTGGCTTCTCTCAACCAGATTCATGAGGTAGTCACCTGGAATGCATTTCAGTTAAAAGGTGTGCCTTCTTAAAAGTTAATTTGTGTAAATTATTTTCTTCTTAATGTGTTTGAGCCAATCAGTTGTGTTGTGACAAGTTAGGGGGGAATACAGAAGATAGCCCTATTTGGTAAAAGACCAAGTCCATATTGTAGCAAGAACAGCTCAAATAAGCAAAGAGAAATGACAGTCAGTCACTACAGAAAATTTCAAGAACTTTGAAAGTTTCTTCAAGTGCAGTTGCAAAAACCATCAAGCACTATGATAAAACTGCCTCTCATGAGGACCGCCACAGGAATGGAAGACCCAGAGTTACCTCTGCTTTAGAAGATCATTTCATTAGAGTTACCAGCCTCAGAAGTTGCAGCCCAAATAAATGCTTCACAGAGTTCAAGTAACAGATACATCTCAACATCAACTGTTCAGAGGAGACTGCGAGAATCAGGCCTTCATGGTCGAATTGCTGCAAAGAAACCACTGCTAAAGGACACCAATAATGAGAAGAGACTTGCTTGGGCCAAGAAACACGAGCAATGGACATTAGAACGGTGGAAATGTGTCCTTTGGTCTGGAGTCCAAATTGAGATTTTTGGTTCCAACCGCCGTGTCTTTGTGAATCATGGAGGAAGGGGTGTTATGGTGTTTGTTTGTGACACTGTCTGTGATTTTTTAAATTTCAAGGTATACTTAACCAGCATGGCCACCACAGCATTCTGCAGCACTACACAATCCATCTGGTTTGGGCTTAGTGGAACTATCATTTGTTTTTCAACTGGACAATGATCAACCACACCTCCAGGCTGTGTAAGGGCTATTTTACCAAGGAGCGTGATGGAGTGCTGCATCAGATGACCTGGCATCCACAATCCCCCGACCTCAACCAAATTGAGATGTTTGGGGATGAGTCGGACCACAGAGTGAAGGAAAAGCAGCCAACAAGTGCTCAGCATATGTGAGAACTCCTTCAAGACTGTTGGAACAGCATTCCAGTTGAAGCTGGTTGAGAGAATGCCTAGAGTGTGCAAAGCTGTCATCAAGGCAAGGGGTGGCTATTTGAATAATCTCAAATATCATATAGATTTAGATTTGTTTAACAGTCTTTTGGTTACTACATGATTCCATATGTGTTATTTCATAGTTTTGATGTCTTCACTATTATTCTACAATGTAGAAAATAGTCAAAATAAAGACTTTTGACCGGTAGTGTATATTTATAAATGTTTTATACAGGACAAATCTGAGGGGGCACATGCCCTCTGTGGACATGCCCCATCATGTGCGTTTGTTTGTTTGTGTGAGTTAGTGTGCGTGTGTGCGTGCATGCATGTGTGTGTTTGCGTGTGTTGCATGTTTGCCTTCCCCCCGTATTTGGGAAAATAACAGATTCACATCCTTCATTTTGTACATGAGCATACACATACACTAAAATTCTCATGATTTCAACAACTGTTGCGTTGAAAAAGGGCAACAACATGAGTAATTTCATATCTCATATGAGTTATCAGACTGCTGAAAAATAAGTCTCACGTTAGTCATGAAGAGATGATGGAGCTGAGACCGCGGTAGGCCCTGGGAGGCAGTGTTCCACACAAATGGGAGAAGTTACTTTATCTAATTAAAAGGCTGTATCGTTAACAAGCCCCCTCCCCCAAGCAGTGACCCTGTGACTTATGGGCTTTGGTCTGGGGAGAGTAGAGTCACTGAAAGGATGTATGTGTGACAATGAGAGTGTTAATGATGCACGGCAGAGATGCAAAGTATACAATTACCGAACGAAGAGCATCTCTGCTATTAGTGGAGGCACGGAAAACAGATGAAACGTGTTAGAATGTTGGAATGCACTTTCCCTCCAAAGTTCCACACTGACCCTGGAATAGTCTAAATAATAAGATAATGTAGAACCGCTTGCTAGATGAGTGGATGAGAATGAGCGTTAAGTGGTTAATGCATTGATGTTTACTCTGAGCATTTGTTATTTGTCGTCTACATGCCTCACATTGGTTGAAATTAGCAAGCTTGTCTTCTGTTAGGAGTGGGTGGGAAAAGAATACAACTCATGTAAAAACACTGAATGAAAAGTTTCTCCTCTTCTCACACAGTGCCCTAGGCTTAGAGGGGCTGGTCCAGAGGGACTGGTTCTGTTGTGTGATCAGTCTCTGGTGGTTCTGCCTATAATCTCCCCTCTGAGGGAAATAATATAAGGTGTCTCTCAGGTTGTACTGATGTATTTAGAAGGGAAAATAGCTTTCCATGCCGTCATCTCATTACTGTACTGTGGGCCTGGCTACCACATAAACCATAACGTGTGTTACTGTCTGTTTCCTAACACTTCCAATCCAGCCCATGTACCGTAAACTACATCTGCACATGTGCACCCCTACAGTGTGCTTTGGCATTCTAACCCAGCAGCTAATATCGATGTCCCTGTAATGACGGAGGCCTGTGTGAAAGGATAGATCTCCTCGAGGCTCTTACTCTGCTCTTCCTTTTGTCTGACTGGCTCGTTCAGTAATTAGTCCAAAGGGAGCTCATTGTGGGAGATGACTGTGGAGGGCCTAGTCTGAAACGCAACTGGGAAAGATTCAGTGGTGTGAAAAGGTCGGCGGATTACAGGGGTTAGAGATAGAGCATGAAAGGAGCATCCTTCCTGTGATAACTGTGCTCTTTGTGGCTGTAAGAAGGGCCACAACATGTGTACAGATTTACTGAGAGTACTTGGTACAGTAGCTTGATATGAAAGACATTCTAACTGTCACACCTTCACAGGTATATGTCAAGTTTTGACAATGATTATCTTATCTTCTACTGCCATCTGAAAAGACATTGCAGACCGCTCAGCAGAATGAGAGAATACTACAACCATAGAAATAGAATGGGCGTCACCATTCAAGTCAATGTTGGTATAACGGGTGGACTGGCGGCCATTGTGAGTGTACCCATAGGAGCTAAGCAGGAAGTAAAAGCAGGAAGTGTACCCATCAATATGTGCTGTGTTGTGTTGATTGAACTCAATTGATATTACAAAAAATGCATTCCATTGCATGAGCCACATCAGTTAACGTTCAGTGCTATCTGGGACCCTTGGGACGTCCCTAAACCCTAACCATAACCCTAACCTAACTTTAACCTTAACCCTTAACAGGGTTAGATGTTCCAAGCCTGTTCTATTCATTATGGCTACAATACCTTCGCGTTATGACGTTTAGTTTTTTCATACAGTCGTTTTGTTATCATTAAGAATGTATTGTGTTAGCGTGAAGTGGAAACATATTCATATGAATGGATTTCAGATGCCTCCTCTATACAGGCCTTCAAGACCAACCAGCTCCCAACCAGCTCTCACAGTCTCAGTCTCACAGTCTCACTCTCACTTTCTCAAACTTAAATGTCGAAGTGTGTAAGGTTAAGTTTAGGCATTAATTCCAACTTTTTAAGGTTAGGGTTAAGGTTATGCATTAACTCAGAATGGTTAAGGTAAGTGTTACGGTTTGGGATAGGCTTTAAACAAAAATATCAAAAACAACTTTCTATCGCTGGATTCAAACTGGCAACCTCTGGAATCAGAGGCAGATCCTATACGCAGTGAGATGGCCCGGCGTGCTATTAAGTGTATAATCTGCAACATGTTCGTAGTTGTCACGGAGAAAAGTCAGATGGATGCCTTAATTTGTGAAAAATGTATTGAACTTGATGCAGCTAAAGAAAGGATTATTACTCTTCATGAAGAAATGAAACATTTGACCAAACGCCTTGAACTGAATAAGGATTACATGAGACTATCGGCATCTTTAAATGCTTCCTATCAAAACATCCAAAAGGATCATAATGGGATCTTCCTGGATTATGATCAAATTACGCCACTGTACCCATCTACTAGCTTGAACCAGAAAAGGCTGCTCATTGTTCGAATCCAGGTGAGCATAAATGGATGCCTCTAGTATTTATGCTGCAGTAGTTTATGTGTCGGGGGGCTAGGGTCAGTCTGTTATATCTGGAGTATTTATCCTGTCTTATCCGGTGTCCTGTGTGAATTTAAGTGTGCTCTCTCTAATTCTCTCTTTCTTTCTTTCTCTCTCTTGGAGGACTTGAGCCCTAGGACCATGCCTCAGGACTACCTGACCTGATGACTCCTTGCTGTCCCCAGTCCACCTGGCCGTGCTGCTGCTCCAGTTTCAACTGTTCTGCCTGCGGCTATGGAACCCTGACCTGTTCGCCGGACATGCTACCTGTCCCAGACCTGCTGTTTTCAACTCTCTAGAGACAGCAGGAGCGGTAGAGATACTCTCAATGATCAGCTATGAAAAGCCAACTGACATTTACTCTTGAGGTGCTGACTTGTTGCACCCTCGACAACTGTGATTATTATTATTTGACCATGCTGGTCATTTATGAACATTTGAACATCTTGGCCATGTTCTGTTATAATCTCCACCCGGCACAGCCAGAAGAGGACTGGCCACCCCTCATAGCCTGGTTCCTCTCTAGGTTTCTTCCTAGGTTTTGGCCTTTCTAGGGAGTTTTTCCTAGCCACAGTGCTTCTACACCTGCATTGCTTGCTGTTTGGGGTTTTTGGCTGGGTTTCTGTACAGCACTTTGAGATATCAGCTGATGTACGAAGGGCTACACCATTACACCATTTTATAGATAAACATCTCCTTAATCCAACCATGTTGTCCGATTTCAAAAAGGCTTTACGGCGAAAGCATAAAGTTAGATTATGTTAGGACAGTACATAGACAAAAAATTACACACAGCCATTTTCAATGCAAGGACAAGCGTCACCAAGAGCAGAAAACCAGCTAAAATTATGCACTAACCTTTGACAATCTTCATCAGATGACACTCCTCGGACATTATGTTAGAAAATACATGCATTTTTTGTTATAGCAAGTTCATATTTATATCTAAAAACAGCCTTTTACATTGGCGCGTGACGTTCAGAAAATGTATTTCCCCCAAAACCTCCGGTGAATCAGCACTACAATTTACAAAAATACTCATTATAAACGTTGATAAAATATTAAACTGTTATTCAAAGAATTATAGTTTAACATCTCCTGAATGCAACCACATTGACAGATTTCTAAATAACTTTACTGGGAAATCACACTTTGCAATAATCTGAGTACTGCGCTCAGAAAAAATACATCAGGCAATTACAGATACCCGCCATTTTGGAGTCATCTAAATGCATAAATAGCATTAGAAATATTCACTTACCTTTAATAATCTTCATCAGAAGGCACTTTTAGGAATCCCAGGTCCACAATAAATGTTGTTTGTTCAATAAAGTTCATAATTTATGTCCAAATAACTAATAAATGTTGTTTGCGCGTTCAGTAAGCTACTCAAAATGTAGGACGCGCGAGGAAAATGTCATGAAGAAAAGTTTAAAAAAAGTTCTGTTTACGTTCGTTCAAACATGTCAAACGTTGTAAAGCATCAATCTTTAGGGCCTTTAGAACGTGAAAATTCAGTAATATTCCAACCGGACCATTCCAGTGTCTTGAAAAACGTTTTGGAACAGAGCTACCGCCTCATGTGAGTGCGTGCCAATGAACTGATGTCCTTCCCTCGGTCACCAACTTTCCAGCCTTCTAGTTCGGTCTCTGTTCATCATAGACGCCTCAAACAACTTTCTAAAGACTGTTGCCATCTAGTGGAAGCCGTAGGAAGTGCAAAATGAACCCTAACTCACTGTGTATTCGATTGACAATGACTTGAAAAAACTACAGGCACCAGATTTTCATTTCCTGGTTGTATTTTTCTCAGGTTTTTGCCTGCCATATGAGTTCTGTTATACTCACAGACACCATTCAAACAGTTTTAGAAACGTCAGAGTGTTTTATATCCAAATCTACTAATAATATGCAAATATTTGACTCTGGGCCCGAGTATTAGGCCGTTTACTCTGGGCACGCTTTTCATCCGAAATCGAAAATACTGCCCCCTCTACCTTGACAGGTTAACAAGTCTCATAATAAGTTAGATGGACTTACTCTGTGTGAAATAATAGTGTTTAACATTATTTTTGTATGACTACCTCATCCCTGCACCCCACACATAAACGTATCTGTAAGTTCCCTCAGTCGAGCAGTGAATTTCAAACACAGATTCAATCACAAAGACCAGGGAGGTTTTCCAATACCTCGCAAAGAAGGGCACGTATTGGTAGATAGGTAAAAAAGCAGACTGCATATCCAATTGAGTATGGTGAAGTTATTTATTAGACTTTGGATAGTGTATAAATACACCCAGTCACTACAAAGATGCAGGTGTCCTTCCTAACTCAGTTGCCAAAGAGGAAGTAAATTGCTCAGGAATTTCACCATGAGGCCATTGGCAACTTTAAAACAGTTACAGAGTTTAATGGCTGTGATAGGAGAAAACGGAGGATGGATCACCAACATTGTAGTTACATTTTTACAGACGCTCTTATCCAGAGCAACTTACAGTAGTGAATGCATACATTTCATACATTTTTTTTCTGTGCTGGCCCCCCGTGGGAATCAAACCCACAACCCTGGTGTTGCAAACACCATGCTCTACCAACTGAGCTACAGGGATTATTATTATTATTATTCCACAATATTAACCTAATTGACAAAGTGAAAAGAAGGAAACCTGTACATAAGAAAAATATTGCAAAACATGCATCCTGTTTGCAACAATACTACAAAAAATATGGCAAAGCAATTCACTTTTTGTCCTAAAGACATAGTGTTATGTTTGGGGAAAATCCAATACAACACATTACTGAGTACCACTCTCCATATTTTCAAGCATAGTGGTGGCTGCATCATGTTATGGGTATGCTTCTAATCATTAAGGACTGGGGAGTTTTTCAGGATAAAACATTTATGGAATGCTAAATCCTAGAAAACCTGGTTCAGACTTCTTTCCACCAGACACTGCGCAATGAATTCAGCAGGACAATAACCTAAAACACCACCTATACTGGAGTTTCTTACCAATAAGACAGTGAATGTTCCTGAGTGGCTGAATTACAGTTTTGACTTAAATCTACTTGGAAATGTATTGTAAGACCTGAAAATTGTTGTCTAGCAATGATCAACAACCAATTTGACAGAGCTTGAATAATTTTTTTAAGAATAACGGACAAATGTTTCACAATCCAGGTGTGGAACGCTCTAAGAGACTTACCCAGAAAGACTGACAACTGCAAAAAAGGTGCTTCTACAAAATATTGACTTGGGTGTGATTTGATTTTCATAAATTTGCAAAGAAAAACTGGTTTTCTCTTTGTCATTATGGGGTATTGTGTGTTGATGGGTGATAAACAAATCTATTTAATCCATTTTTAATTCAGGCTGTAACAAAACAAAATGTGGTATAAGTCAAGGAGTATGAATACTCTTTGAAGGCACTGTACTTGAAAGTAACAGCGCTCACTGTTGACCCTAGTGGCCAGTTTCCACGTAATCTCCCGACGTCCTCAGACATGCATGGACATTGAATACTGACTTGTTGCACTGGTGAGCTGGTTGATCAAGACATGGGACTGAATCATCTCCACTTTAGCCTACTCCAGGTCTGTTGGGAATTCAACTGCTTTCAATTTCTAGAAAGCCTCAAGAAAAGGTTTTACTTTCTATTTTCTGTTAGTTCTTCCCATCCTTCCAGCTTTAAAATCTCAGTTGCCCCATTTCTCTGTTTGAGTAAATGAATTCCCCCCTGATAGGCAGGGCGAGATCTGAGCGCAGCATTCGAGGCCCTTTAATCTGAGCGACCCATCTGTGAGGCTCTCCCGTGCCTCAGCGCTCTGTTCAAACACAACACTTCCTAGCAATCCGAAAGGGATTACAGGAGGGGCAGCTCTCTCTCTCTGTTTCTCCAAGGGGAGACCTTCTTTGTTGGAAGGAAAACCCTGTGTGCACTTTCCAAGGACTGAATCAAACCTCCCATAGTACAATATACATTTTCTTCCAACAAAATAAATCACATTTGCAAGTGTGTAATGTTTAATGCAATGCAATGTTTGGGACACTGTAAAGTCCATGGAGAATAAGAGCACCTCTTCCCAGCTGCCCACTGCACTGAGGCTAGGAAACACTGTCACCACCGATAAATCCACGATAATCGAGAATTTCAATAAGCATTTCTCTATGGCTGGCCATGCTTTCCTCCTGGCTACCCCAACCCCGGCAAACAGCTCCGCACCCCCCGCAGCTACTTGCCCAAGCCTCCCCAGCTTCTCCTTCACCCAAATCCAGATAGCAGATGTTCTGAAAGAGCTGCAAAACCTGGACTCCTACAAATTAGCTGGGCTAGACAATCTGGACCCTCTCTTTCTAAAATTATCCGCCTCCATTGTTGCAACCCTTATTACCAGTCTGTTCAAACTCTCTTTCATATCGTCCAAGATTCCTAAAGATTGGAAAGCTGCCGCGGTGATCCCCCTCTTCAAAGGGGGTGACACTCTAAACCTAAACTGTTAGAGACCTATATCCATCCTGCCCTGCCTTTCTAAAGTCTTCAAAAGCCAAGTTAACAAACAGCTCACTGACCATTTCGAATCCCACCGTATCTTCTCCGCTGTGCAATCCGGTTTCCGAGCTGGTCATGGGTGCACCTCAGCCACACTCAAGGTCCTAAACGATATCATAACCACCATCGATAAAAGACAGTACTGTGCAGCCGTCTTCATCGACCTGGCCAAGGCTTTCGACTCTGTCAATCCCCGTATTCTTATCAGCAGACTCAACAGCCCTGGTTTCTCAAATGACTGCCTCACCTGGTTCACCAACGACTTCTCAGATAGAGTTCGGTGTGTCAAATCGGAGGGCCTGTTGTCCAGACCTCTGGCAGTCTCTATGGGGGTACCACAGGGTTCAATTCTCGGGCCGACTCTTTTCTCTGTGTATATCAACAATGTTGCTCTTGCTGCGGGTGATTCCTTGATCACCTCTACACAGACAACACCATTCTGTATACATCTGGCCCTTCTTTGGACACTGTGTTAACAAACCTCCAACGAGCTTCAATGCCATACAACACTCCTTCCGTGGACTCCAACTGCTCTTAAATGCTAGTAAAACTAAATGCATGCTCTTCATCCGATCGCTGCCCGCCCGCCCGCCTGACTAGCATCACTACTCTGGACGGTTCTGACTTAGAATATGTGGACAACTACAAATACCTAGGTGTCTGGCTAGACTGTAATCTCTCCTTCCAGACTCATAATAAGCATCTCCAATGCAAAATTAAATCTAGAATCGGCTTCCAATTTCACAACAGAGCCTCCTTCACTCACGCTGCCAAACATACCCTCGTAAAACTAACTATCCTACCGATCCTCGACTTCGGAAATGTAATTTACAAAATAGCCTCCAACACTCTACTCAGCAAACTGGATGCAGTCTATCACAGTGCCATCCGTTTTGTCACGAAAGCCCCATATACCACCCACCACTGTGACCGGTATAGTCTCGTCGGCTGGCCCTTGCTACATATTTGTCGCTAGACCCACTGGCCCCAGGTCATCTATAAGTCTATGCTAGGTAAAGCTCCGCTTTATCTCAGCTCACTGGTCACCATATTAACACCCACCCGTAGCACGCGCTCCAGCAGGTATATCTCACTGGTCATCCCCAAAGCCAACACCTCCTTTGGCCGCCTTTCCTTCCAGTTCTCTACTGCCAATGACTGGAACAAAAATCGCTGAAGTTGGAGACTTATATCTCCCTCACTAACTTTAAGCATCAGCTATCTGAGCAGCTTACTGATCGCTGCAGCTCTACACAGCCCATCTGTAAATAGCCCATCCAACTAACTACCTCATCCCCATATTGTTTTTATTTACTTTTTTGCTCTTCTGCACACCAGTATTTCTACATGCACATCATCATCTGCACATCTATCAGTGTTCATTTGCTAAATTGTAATTACTTCGCCACTATGGCCTATTTATTGCCTTACCTCCTTACTCCATTTGCACACACTGTATACAGATTTTTCTATTGTGTTATTGACTGCCCTTTTGTTTATCCCATGTGTAACTCTGTGTTGTTGTTTTTTGTCGCACTGCTTTGCTTTATCTTGGCCAGGTCGCAGTTGTAAATGAGAACTTGTTCTCAACTGGCATAACTGGTTAAAAAAGGTGAAATAAAATAAATTAAAAAACATGTTTGTATCGGTTACCTGTTTTTTTCCATTACATTTTACAGATTGTGTGTGAAATGTGCAATCATGCTAACCAACAACTAACCAACACATAATGTTCAGAGCACAAAACATTTAGATTTTGTCATTTTGATAAATGCAATCATAACAAACACAGAAAAACAAGACAGCACCAGTGTGGCACATAACTAGAAATCCATCATCTGTGAAATTACGGTTTCAGAGACATCTGCTCCATCTCAATGAGACAAGTAGGGAAAACTGTCTCTGAATAAATCACTTCTCCGCTGATGCACAAACAGCAAAGGAGCCTATGTTTAGGCTTCCTGTTTATGTGTGTGATGCACTATACAGTGCCTTCCCCTAAAAATTATATTTTAGCACCCCTTTAGGTATAAAACAATTATACAAAAAATTATTTGATGAAACGTTAAGTTTGGCCTTACTGCTATTAGCCCATAGAAACACATTGAACAGATTCATACATGGAAAAATATATAGTAAAAAAAAACGTTCTAAAGGAAGTTTGTTTTGAAGTGTCTGTCCTATATCTGATAAATATAAGAAAGATCCGGAAATTATTTAGTTCAGCATGGAATCATTCATCATTCCCTGCTCTGGCAGTGGGGAGCTGTAAAGTCCCTAAGTCTGCAAGTCACAATGGGGTTACAAAGCGAAAAGCCTGCAATAAGCTAAAGCCGTGGCTTGCATTCTGCTCCACTGGGGAAAATATAGAATCTGAAATATAGAATCTGATCAAATCAAATAGCTGTTCTCTCCCATGTTTAAACGCTATTGAAACTAAAGCCCAGCTGTATCAACTAGCCTGTTATTAATTACCATGTTATTGCCTCAATGACACAGTACCACCAACCACTCCTCTCACTTTGATGGTATCCCAGATATAGTGAATCCCCTGATAAAAACACAAGTTATTTTGAATGTGAGATCGAAGCTATTGGGGGTGAGACTGAGGTGAGTGTAACAGTGAAATATCAATGAAATATCCTAATGGTCTGATGCAGGGACACCTCCTGGGCTGTGAATTCTTTATTTAATCACATCTCAGAGGGTTCTATACCTCCACTGAGCCAGAACTGCTCCAGGCATGACACATTTCAACACAAGGGGTGGGGGGGGGGTCACTTATTCAGAAAGCAGGACTGAGTGTACACTATATGTTTAAGTATAAAGTACCAAAGGGTCTATCACAATGCTTTGCAAAAAATTAATTTCCAAGTATTTATTATGATTATATTTCAACATAATGTATACTCAGCAATCATCTTAACTTGTGGAATTTGAAATAGGGCAGTTGGTTTCACTGCTATGAATGCAAAGTGTAACAAGCACAAGCTATAAGATCCATGCTGCATCAAGCTGCACAGCCAATCAGAACAAAGGATCATCCAATGTGAAGTCACATCCACACATTTTAATTCGGGGCAGATGCTGTGGGCATCTGTGTCGACAAAATACAGTTTACCAGACTGATAAAGAGTGCAACCCACAAAGCACCCGAGTATCAGACTTTTTCTGACATTTAGTCACCTATTTAAATGTTCGGTATTTTATCAAATGTTTTGACAATAACATGCCACCTGCGAGCCAACCGTGAAGCTTTAAATAGCATAAACGAAGCTATCAAATAGGTTACAGAATTATAGTTTATAAGTGTGTTCTATATTTATCACTGTTTGCCATGTTTTTAGTCATTTGGCTTGTTAGTGGAAAACAGTGGAACTGGAGCTTTCTTTTCTCTGCAGGTAGGAAGGCTCCACTAGGATGTTGAGTGATGGTGTCTTACAGGTAGATCTTTGATTCAGATGTCTCTGGGTATTGTGGTAGGGGAGAAAACAAGAAAACTGAAAGACTAGTTTAATGCTGACATAGATGGCATTGCAGAGCTGGCAAATCCATTATGAGTCACATAGCTGGCTGGTTTAATGCAGAATAAGTTTACGTTTCTTGTTCATAGAGTATAGGCCCTGCCTGACAGTTGTGAGTAATTTGTTGTTTTATTCATGTACTGACATGACACTGAGCCTTTGTGTGGTGTTTTATAACAAGACAACTACTTTATTGTTCATTTTTTCATTTAACCTTTATTTAACTAGGCAGGTAAGAACAAAGTCAGGTAAGAACAAATTCTTATTTACAATGACGCCCTACTGGGGAATAGTGGGTAAACTGCCTTGTTCGGGGGCAGAACGACAGATTTAAAAAAAAAATGTTTTTACCTTGTCAGCTCAGGGATTCGATCCAGCAACATTTTGGTTACTGGACCAACGCTTTAAACACTAGGCTACCTGCCGCCCCAGACCATTTGAGTAACTGTCTTGTTATAAAACACCACACAAAGGAATGAAATAGGAAGCCAGAATGTTACGGGGTAAAATGGATTGATTTGTAAACTCCATGAACCAAGAAACGTTTATATTTTTGTAACAGAGGTTGAATAATCATGATGTTCGGCAGAACCATCATTACAACATCCCACTGGGCAAATATGTAATTTCAAGGTCTAGTTTTGATTTACATTTGATTGAGTTGTCAACAAATGTGAATTCAACATGAAATCATCAAAAAAGGTCACTATGTCATTGGATTTGGGTTCAAAATTTGGTGAAAAAAAGGCAACAAATCCATTCAGTTTTCCACGTTGATTCAAATTTATCACATTAAATGATTCTGTTGAAATGATGTGGAAACAACGTTGATTCAATCAATTTTTGCCCAGTGGGATGATCCTTTTCCTCTCTGAATAGTAATCTCAAAGAATAAATTGGTCAACTCCTTGGGTTATTATTCCTTAGCAAACTCCATCTCTGTTCGGTCTTAGCTGTCAATCTCTCATCACTTTGTTTTACTATGAAAACATTTCATATTAGCCTTGGTAACAAACTTCTGTCTACATGTTGTTTTTTCTCCAAGTGAAGTAATTGATGCATGATATACTAATGCAGACGAGCACTCTGTGTGTACAGTGTACGCAGTCGCATCTGGCATAACAAATAGATGCAGATAAGCAGAGAGCTTTGATGATTAATGCCAAGCAGTGTTGTTGTTGATGTAAACTTCTTCTTCCTGCTCAGCAGAGCAGGCAGGAAGCGGACACCAGAATGTAAATACCATTACATATCTGTGGGGGAACAAGCTAAGCAAGGGGCTGGAGACCTGTTGTTGTATTCTAATCAGTCTCTGTGGCTGTTCTGTTCTGAATAATCTTATCAGTTATTAATCTGGACATTCAATTATTAAAGAAACCTTGATTGAGTTCTGATTGATATCAAGAGCGGGAAACAGAATAGTACACTATATAAGTAATATCTTGTTTAAAACGGAAATAACCTATTATTTCCTAAACCTAAACTTGCACTAGAGGAACTAGCTACTGTGGTTGAAGTTGTGACACTAGAGGCAGTATGTGCGGACATGCCTATACTAAAGCCAGTTAGCCACATAGGACAGGGCAAGAACAAGTGAGAGGAAGACAAGGAAATGCCATTGTTATTGGTCAGCAGTGTACTGTAAATGATTGAAGAGTGCACTGTATCAATGTACACATCTATTTCATAGTAAAATGCACCTCTTTTCTAGTTCCATCTTTTCTCTTTTTAGTGGATGGTGGCATTTAAATGAGTGTGAAAGGATGATGTGACATCAATAGTGTCACGGTTGTCGTAAGAACGGGACCAAGGCGCAGCGTGTGTAGAGCTCCACATCTTTATTCCAAAGTGAAACTTCGCAAAACAAAATATATCAATAAACGAACAACGAAACGTGACTACGTGGTGCACATGCGCAAACACAAAACAATATCCCACAAACACAGGTGGGAAAAATAGCTACTTAAATATGATCCCCAATTAGAGGCAACGATTACTAACTGCCTCTAATTGGGAACCAAACCAAAACACCAACATAGACATTTTAAACTAGAACACCCCCTCGTCACGCCCTGACCTACTAAACCATAGAGAAACAAGGGCTCTCTATGGTCAGGGCATGACAGTTCCCCCCCCCCCCCCAAAGGTGTGGACTCCGGCCGCAAAACCTGAAACTAAATGGTAGGGTTTGGGGGGATGACTAGTGTCGGTGGCGGCTCCGGTGCGGGTCGTAGCCCCCCCCAGACCCAGGATCTGACCATGGCGCCGGGCTGAACGACGTGCCTGGACTGGGCATCGGCGCAGAGAAGGGCTCCGGCCCTGGAGCTGGGTTGGACGCCGTGCCTAGACTGGGCATCGGCGCAGAGGAAGGCTCCGGCCATGGAGCTGGGTTGAACGCCGCGCCCGAACTGGGCACCGGCGCAGAGGAAGGCTCCGGCCTTGGAGCTGGGCTGGTCGCCGTGCCTGGACTGGACACCGGCGCAGAGGAAGGCTCCTGCCATGGAGCTGTACTGGACACCGTGCCTGGACTGGACACCGGCGCAGAGGAAGGCTCCTGCCATGGAGCTGGACTGGACGCCGTGCCTGGACTGGGCACCGGCGCAGAGGAGGGGTCCTGCCATGGAGCTGGACTGGACACTGTGCATGGACTGGACACCGGCGCAGAGGAAGGCTCCTGCCATGGAGCTGGACTGGACGCCGTGCCTGGACTGGGCACTGGCGCAGAGGAAGGCTCCGGCCTTGGAGCTGGACTGGATACCGTGCCTGGACTGGGCACCGGCACAGAGGAGGGCTCCTGCCATGGAGCTGGACTGGACACTGTGCATGGACTGGCCACCGGCGTAGAGGAAGGCTCCTGCCCTGGAGCTGGACTGGACACCTTGCCTGGAAGCTCCAGACCGTTGACCGTTGCTGGAGGTTCCGGACCGTGGACCGTCGCAGGAGGTTCCGGACTGTGGACCATCGCAGGAGGTTCTGGACCGTGGACCGTCCCAGGAGGTTCCGGACCGTGGACCGTCGCAGGAGGTTCCGGAGCGTGGACCGTCGCAGGAGGTTCCGGACTGTGAACCGTCGCCGGAAGCTCTGGACTATGAACCGTCGCCGGAAGCTCTGGACTGGGAACCGTCACCAGAGGCTCTGGACTGTCAATGCGCACTGGAGGCCTAGTGCGTGGAGCCGGTACAGGTGGCACCGGACTGGTGACACGCACTTCAGGGCGAGTGCGGGGAATAGGCACAGGACGTACCGAACTGGGGAGGCGCAATGGAGGCCTGATGCGTGGAGCCGGTACAGGTGGCACCGGACTGGTGACACGCACTTCAGGCCGAGTGCGAGGAGCAGGCACAGGACGTACCGAACTGGGGAGGTGCACTGGAGGCCAGATGCGTGGAGCCGACACAGGTTTCACCAGACTGCTAACCGGATCTTCTGGTTGAATGTTGAGCAGAACACACTTGCACAACATCTCTCTCATCTCTCTCTCTCTCCCAACTTCTCTATTGCCTCCCTGACAGTCTCTGGCTCTTCCAGCGGCTCAGCCGCCAGCTCCATGTGCCCCCCCCCCCCCCCAAAAAAATATTGGGGTTTCTGTGGCAGTGGTCTGACGACACGTTCCTCCAGAGTTTGCCATTCGGGCTCTGGCACTCTCCTCGGCTCGACCGACCACCCCTTGTGCCCCCCCCCAAAAAAAACTTGGGGTTGTCCTTGGGCTTTCTGTGGCCGCAAACCCTGACGTCGTCGCTGTCCTCCATTATTACCTTCCGTCTGCCGCCAAGGAAGGGTTTCGCATCCACCCATCACTTCTTCCAATGTCCAAAACTCCTTTACCTGGTGAACACGTTGCTTGGTCCTGGTTTGGTGGGATATTCTGTCACGGTTGTCATAAGAACGGGACCAAGGTGCAGCGTGTGTAGAGTTCCACATCTTTATTCCAAAGTGAAACTTCGCAAAACAAAATATATCAATAAACAAACAACGAAACGTGACTACGTGGTGCACAAACACAAAACAATATCCCACACACACAGGTGGGAAAAATAGTTACTTAAATATGATCCCCAATTAGAGGCAACTATTACCAGCTGCCTCTAATTGGGAACCAAACCAAAACACCAACATAGAAATTTTAAACTAGAACACCCCCTCGTTACGCCCTGACCTACTACACCATAGAGAAACAAGGGCTCTCTATGGTCAGGGCGTGACAAATTGTGATATTGTTTTGTCTTTGTTGTCACCCCCCTTATTCCCAAAGTGCTATTGCTAATGAGCATTGGCCTGTGAAAAACGAAGCCATCATAACGTAGCAGAGCAGCGACTACAGCCGGGATGAATAGGGTGGCTGACAGTTTACAGTGAGAGGCTGGAGAGAGATAAATGGAATGAAACATAACTGCAGTATGCTGAATAATTTAGTGCGCAGTCCCCAGTAAAGATCTGACTACTCCCTCGTTTAAAAAGATTAACAGAGTCGACAAATCACTCTGCTGTCAATCTTTTTCAACTTTTCTGTGAACTAAAACTATGAACAATTCTTCTTTCATATCTCCCACTGCAGTTACTATTTAGATGGGTCCCCCTCTCCTCATCCCTCTGCTTTCTTTTAAAAAAATGTTTAAAAGAGCGAGATGCATTTGTTATCCTTGGGAATGAGTGCCTGTGGTTTAATGAATGTTATCTCTGTTAGCTGGCCTTATCTCTCTCATTCAAATTCTGCCAGAGCAGCAACTGTTGAAACAGATTTACTTAAAGAACATAATTTGTACTGGCCTCAGAACTACATAATGATAAAACATAGTGCTCATGATCATGTAATACAGAAAGGCGAGTCCTACTTTGGCAGTGTTGAGTTCATTAGGACAAAGCTCAGTCACCTCCTCTGGGGTGAAGATACTAAACTCAAACAGTGCTACTGTTTGTTAATTGTTGACCAAAATCGAACATGTAACAAAGATAGCATCCAAACACTTCCTTTATTAATCCAGACACAACAAAGAGGGAATAGGAATGACACTGACAATACATGGCCATCCCTATGTGTGTTTGTTAATCCTGTACACTTGCAGTATGGTTTCATTTAGACCTTTCCCAAACCCTCCTGTTGCCTTAATGATGAGCAACATCCCCTATCTACATACAGTAACACATTGGTCTGCTTCACCCATTTCCCTAGATATGATCCTCCAACTCTGCGATGCATTATTACCCTGACGGGGCTTATGCCGGTTTTTCATGACACCCCTGTAATTATAATACCTACTCTACTGTATATAGGAACCTTGTTAATCTAACTGCACAGTAGCTATTACAGTGAAAGAATACCATGCTATTGTTTGCAGAGAGCGCACAATTGTGAACTTGAAAATGTATCAATAAACCAATTAGGCACATTTGGGCAGACTTGATACACCATTTTGAACAGACATGCAATGGTTCATTGGATCAGTCTAAAACTTTGCACATACACTGCTGCCATCTAGTGACCAAGATCTAAATTGCACCTAACCTGGAAGAATACATTATGGCCTTTCTCTTGCATTTCAAAGATGATGGAACAAAACAAATAAAAAATAGTTTTTTTTCTTTGTATTATCTTTTACCAGATCTACTGTAATGTGTTATATTCTCCTACATTAATTTCACATTTCCACAAACTTCAAAGTGTTTCCTTTCAAATGGTATCAAGAAAATGCATATCCTTCCTTCAGGTCCTGAGCTACAGGCAGTTAGTTATATTTGGGTATGTCATTTTAGGTGAAAATTGAAAAAAAGGGCCAGATCCTTATTAATCTCCCACAGGATAGCTGCCTTCCATTGGCCACAAGGCCAAAGCTGAAAGTTTCCCTCATAACAATATTCATGATACGGCTGTTGTTTATGATTCTTTCCCTCCATCTTTTCCCATTCTCTGCAGTGATGTGAGACATGGGGCTGCTGTGCTGAATTCTTTGTGCAGAGGCTGGCTAATTGCGGAGCAGTGGACCTGAGGAGCTGAGGGATATACAGCAAGCCCTCTCATTTCACCTCCTCAGCGTGTGTCCATGTATGCCCTCTCACAGGATATAGGAATGCATACAGAATGATTTGCTTGGAAGCCTTGTTTTTATCCCTGCTTATTAACAGCAGTAGAAACACATCCTGTACAATTGTAAAGGAAAAGGGGGATACCTAGTCAGTTCTCCAACTGAATGTATTCAACTGAAATGTGTCTTTTGCATTTAACCCAACCCCTTAAGTCTGTGTCACGGCTGTTTGAAGGAGCGGACCAAAATGCAATGTTCGTAGTTCCACATATTTATTAAAAGTGAAACTGAATGCAACACACTTAAATACTTGAATATACAAAACGTGACGCAGAGAGGAAAACACACTACTCAAAAAATAATAACCCACAAACCACAATGAGAAAAACCCCTACTTAAATATGATCTCTAATCAGAGGCAATGAGGATCAACTGCCTCCAATTAGAGATCAACCCCAAACAATCCCAACATAGAAATAGACAAACTAGAACCTAAACATAGAAATAGAAAACATAGATTAACCAAAAACACCCCGTCACGCCCTGCCCTACAATACTATAGAAAATGACATCTTACTAGGCTCAGGACGTGACAGTCTGTATGCAAAGTGTAGGATCTTCATTTTACCAGTTTCTCACATCAGGAAAATAATCAGGAAATGTGTATTATTGTATGGATTATAAATGTACATTTTTGTAGAGGTTGATACATTTTTTTCGTTAAGGCAAATCAAATCCGACATTTTTAAGTAGAAATAACAAAATTTAGAAGCCTTTTTAAACTTCCTGCATCAAACTGTCAGTTCAAGCTCTGTATTAAATGTGATGTCCAATTGAAAATAACTTTAGAACACAATAAGTAAACATGACACCCAATTTAAAGGGACAACAGGGTGATCAAATTAAGATCCTACACCTGTAGCTCAGAACATTGAGTGTAAATATTTAAATGTAAATGAATGGCATACCTGTTTCTATTCACATAGTATATTTGTTATTCTTTTACAGAAAATTAGCACTGTTCAAACAGTTAATAACAAAATACTCATTCCAAAATATCCTAAATTGCTGTAATATTTAAAAATCTTTTCCATGGATTATAAAATTATGACACAGCAATTGGTGATATTATTGCTTAGTATAAGTTAACTCAGTTGTCAGTTTGAGATTATTCCTCTAGCAACAAATTATCTGTGTCACGGTCGTCGTAATGAGCGGACCAAGGCGCAGCGTGAGTATAGTTCCACATATTTTTAATCTCGGGAAACAAACAAAACGTGACGTCATGCCGTGCCGTGCACACAGGCAACCAAACACAAACAATATCCCACAAAACACAGGTGGGGAAATGGCTACCTAAATATGATCCCCAATCAGAGGCAACGATAAACAGCTGCCTCTAATTGGGAACCATATTAGCACCAACATAGAAATAAACATACTAGATCACCCCCAGTCGCGCCCTGACCTACTACACCATAGAGAACCAAGGGCTCTCTATGGCCAGGGCGTGATACACTGCTTATGCACCATGGGCACATTGTTTACAGAGTAATTCTTACTCTCTTTGGAGAACTTAATTTAATTCTTTACAATTAGCCAAACCCAAGTGATATTTTTGAGTGATTGAAAAGCTGCGTCTGATTGAAGGAGATGTCCTCCCAGTAAAAACATTACTGCATGCTGCTATACAGAAACACCAAATTGGCTGGAAATTAAAACTAATGAGCAATTAGCCCACCAATGAACTTGTGCTAACATCTGTTTTTTCCCAGCTCTCCTCTCTTCCTGAATCCTAATGTTTTTCATTTAATCAGTCTGAATAAGTACGAGTCAACATTTATTTGGAGTTCTTTAATATTTCAGGTTTTCTCGTTCCTTCATAAAGAGTCTGATGGCAATTAGATAAGATGTCTTTCCCTGATGTTGTATGACTGGGTTTAGTAAATAAACCGTAACTCATACCGTATATAGGTAACTATGAGAGTTATAGGTTGAGGTGAAATAAAGACTGAAATCCACAGATCACAGTATACAGTCTGAGTGATCTATAATATCAATAATTCATAGATATTTAACAAATAACCAACTGAGCATGTTTCTGAGCCATATCCAAATGCATATGTACTTTGAAGCCTCTTGGCCAAGCCATCAATGTAGTGAGAACATATTCCCAGTTGACTTGCCTGGTTATAGAAAGGTTGCATAAATTACATAATCAGTTGGACATAAAATATGTTGTAATATCCCGTTATGGAGTTTGTCTACTTGTAAATACTTAAGTATGAGTAAACAAGGCATGCATTGTGTAAGCAGCAAATGGATATTCCTCCATAAACAATACATTACCGTTCTCATTGGCTCAATTTGTTTGTGTTTTCATGTGGAGTTTATTTGCATGCTGCCTCTTTAACACGACTCTGCCTTTTGCAATATTAAAGCCCTCAAACTTCTAACCCTGAGAAAGAATCATGGTGTACTCTAGTTGAACCTCTGTTTCCCATTCCCTCTCATTAAATCCCCAATATCACCCAGTTCTATAAAAGCCTTCAATGTAGAGCAGGTGTCACAGGGTTGCCTGTGGAGAACAGGGTTCTTTGTAATCACAAAGTGAAATCAAGCAATACAATCCATTATGCACCTTCTCTTTAAGCCACTCCAGATCTGTGTTATATAAAAAGAACAAGCAAGACACAAAACAGTCCTTTGATACAATATCAATAGAAACAGAGAGCGTTAAATATTGAGTTGTTTGGTTGGATATTTCCTGCAGTCTCAAGCCCCTTTTATAGCTGCCTCTAACATGCGTACTTTGTTCTGATCTTGTCCTGATTTTGGCGTGTGGTGGTAATGATGTCTAGGCTGTGTATCAGCACCCAATTTCCCTTGTTACAATAAATATGCATTTGTGCAAGTTTGAACACTAACTTGATGGCAGACCGATGAAGCATTTATGCCTGGCTGAGGTGTGTAACCTTATAAAACATTCTTGGGAACAGAATAATGGTATGATGTGATGTGCACCAGAGACGGCATAATCAGCCCCACCTGAGGTGTTGAAGGCCATGGTGTATTATAAGAAGAACACACCATGCAGTGGCAAATCTGACATGAAACCTAGTCATCCAATAATGATCAGTGTGATCTCTCTGTCTCTCACTCACTGGACCCAAAGCAAACAGTGACGGGATACTCAGTGACAACCAATCACACAATGAAAGAACAAGTACACAGTCTTCATGCAAAGTTGTGTCTTTGAGTAATGTTAAGACACTCCTACTGCATGACAACCTAATTTTGACTCATCATTACCCTTTTGTTCTTTCCATTACCCTTTTGTTCTTTTAAGGCATTTGTTCACTGGCCCATGTAAATATGTGCCATCCCTTTGAGCTAACAGCCATGAACACAGACAGCAATGAATGTGAGGAGGCACCAGATGCATAAAATAAAATTGTATTGGTTACATGCTTCATAGACAACATGTATAGACTAACAGCGAATGGCTTACTTATGGGTCCTTTTCCAACAATGCAGAGTTAAATATAAGATAAAAATGTGATTAAAAGATAGAAATAGTGACAAGGAATAAACTGACAGTTTAACAGGTCACTGACTAAGTAAAGGAAACACTTAAGTAAATGAGGGATGCAAAGTATATTGAAAGCAGGTGCTTCCACACAGGTGTGGTTCCTGAGGTAATTAAGCAATTAACATCCCATCATGCTTAGGATCATGTATAAAAAGGCAGGCCATGATTTTGGCCATTATTTTGACTACCATGGCTATTCCCCCATATGATGACAGTGCCCCCATCCACAGGGCATGAGTGGTCACTGAATGGTTTGATGAGCATGAAAACAATGTTAACCATATGCCGTGGCTGCCTCAGTCACCAGATCTAAACCCAGTTGAACACTTATGGGAGATTCTGGAGCGGCTCCCGAGACAGCGTTTTCCACCACCATCAACAAAACACCAAATTATGTCATTTCTCGTGGAAGAACGGTATCCCTCCAATAGAGTTCCAGACACTTGTAGAATCTATGCCAGGGTTCATTGAAGCTGTTCTGGCTCATGGTGGCCCAACGCCTTATTAAGACACGTTATGTTGGTGTTTCCTTTATTTTGGGCAGTTACCTGCATCTGCTCATTATGTAAATGAGCTAATTGCTTTCATCAGTTACAAAACACTTCTCTTGTTATGCCACACACAGATGCAGATATATTGATCTTCCTTTCTCATTGTTTAGCCTGGCGTATTCTGTTTGTTTGCAAATATCTCCCTAAATTTGTGTTAAATAAATAAATAATAGGGATTGATTCAGAGGCACTCTGAAAGCTTGACTGAATTGTAAATCTTTAACTCCAGTTAATTTATTGATGAATGACATTGTCTTGTACCCATTCACATCTAATGATCAGAAGCGACCTTTCACTGTGTATTTATTACTGTTGCAGTCGTTGTCTGCTCCAAACAATCACATTACTGGAAATTAATTAAGTTGTATAATTTTGGTGTTAAAAGTTTGTAATTGCCCACTCAATTGTAACAGTAGTTGATGTCATGCGATCACCATAACAAGCCTATAATCATGAAATTACAGTAACAATACACACTTGGGTTTAGCGCCACGGTCAGCGCCTGGACGCATTAGTAATGTCTGGTCAATGCACAACAGAGTTATACCCTCTAGGGTCTAAGGTTCACATTTCACACTTTATTTCATTCATTATGTTATATCTCAGAGCTTCAGGAAAACCAACAGGAATTGGAGGGGAGTGGAAAGTGGGGGATCCCATTGGGAACTAGATTAAAGCATCTAGGTTGATGTAGTGTTACCTGTATTGCTCTGTAAGATTTGTGTAGAATAATTTACTTCAACCTACATCTCATTGTCCACGGTACAGAACATTTTAGAACGCAGCATTGTACCATTGACTGACATAATTTTGATCTTTAGATCAATGTTGCCCTCTAGTGTTAGAAATATGAACAAGCAAAAGTTAATTTGGTATTTAGGCCTAGATTCAATAGAGCCCCACACCGGAGGTGTCATAACACCCATAAAACCTAAGTTCAAACAGGGAAATGGTTCCAATCATTTTTTCACCATTCGTTTTTCCCATAGGGAATTTTAGAAACACTTAAAATAAGGATTATGTTTCATGTAGGCTGACCCTGGCATGAAGTTTTGATAACCATGTAACTCTCTCTCGGACAAGGTGACTTTTATCAACATATTCGGCTCTATTTACTCTCAGATTCGAAAATGCTAATTAGCATCAAAGTAGACATCATGCAAGACGACAAATCCCTGCAAGCTCCTGCACGTCATGTCTAGCTGAAACCTTTGCTAACATGTACTATGTCATTTTAAAACTTGCACAAGACAGTCAAATGTTATTTGTCACATGCGCCGAATACAACAGGTATCGATCTTACCGTGAAATGCTTAGTTACAAGCCCTTAACCAACAATGCAGTTCAAGAAGTAGAGTTTAAATAATATTTACTAAATAAACTAAAGTAAAAAAATATATTAATTTAAAAAGTAACACAATAAAATAACAATAATGAAGCTATATACAGGGGTACAGGTAAGTCGAGGTGATTTGTACATGTAGGTACAGTAGGGGTAAAGTGACTATGCATAGATAATAAACACAGAGTAGCAGCAGTGTAAAAACAAAGAGGAGGGGGATCAATGTAAATAGTCCGGGTGGCCATTTGATTAATTGTTCACCAGTCTTTTGGCTTGGGGCTAGAAGCTGTTAAGGAGCCTTTTGTCCTAGACTTGGCGCTCCGGTACCACTTTTTGTGAGGTGGCAGAGAAAACAGTCTGTGACCTGGGTGACTGGAGTCTTTGACAATTTTTTGGGCCTTCCTCTGACACTGCCTAGAATATAGGTCCTGGATGGCAGGAGGCTTGGCCCCAGTGATGTACTGGGCCGTACGCATTACCCTCTGTAGCAACTTTCGGTCAGATGCCGAGCAGTTGCCATACCAGGCAGTGATGCAACCGGTCAGGATGCTCTCAATGGTGCAGATGTAGAACCTTTTGAGGATCTGGGGACCCATTCCAAGTCTTTTCAGTCTCCTGAGGGGGAAAAGGTGTTGTTGTGCCCTCTTCAAGACTGGCAGATATGTTGTTGCCTACCCTTACCACCTGGGGACGGCCCATCAGGAAGTCCAAGTTCCAGTTGCAGAGGGAGGTGTTTAGTCCCAGGGTCGTTAGCTTAGTGATGAGCTTTGTGGGCACTATGTTGTTGAACTCTGAGCTGTAGTCAATGAACAGCATTCTCATATAGGTGTTCATTTTGTCCAGGTGGAAAAGGGCAGTGTGGAATGCGATTGAGTTTGCGTCATCTGTGGACCTGTTGGGGCGATATGCGAATTGGAGTGGGTCAAGGTTTTCCGGGATGATGGTGTTGATGTGAGCCATGACCAACCTTTCAAAGCACTTCATGGCTACCGACATGAGTGCTATGAGGCAGTAATCATTTAGGCAGGTTACCTTCGCTTTCTTGGTTACAGGGACTATGGTAGTCTGCTTGAAACATGTAGGTATTACAGACTCGGTCAGGGAGAGGTTGAAAATGTAATTGAAGACACTTAAGAGTTGGTCCGCGCATGCTTTGAGTACATGTCATGGTAATCTGTCTGGCCCCCCAGATTTGTGAATGTTGACCTGTTTAAAGGTTTTGCCCACATCAGCCAAAGAGAGCGTGATCACACGCTAGAACAGCTGGTGCTCAGTGTTGCTTGCCTCGAAGCGAGCATAAAACACATTTAGCTCGTCTGGTAGGCTCGCATCACTGGGCCGCTTGCGGCTGGGTTTCCCTTTGTGGTTGACAGAATTGTCAATTGAAAGAAATTTTGCGAATTTATTCATTACTAAATTTAGCTAACATTCAGTCGTGGAAAAAGTACCCAATTGTCTTACTTGAGTAAAAGTAAATATAGCTTAATAGAAAATGACTCAAGTAAAATTGAATGTCACCCAGTAAAAGTATAAAAGTATTGGGTTTTAAAAATACTTCAGTATCAAAAGCAAATTGAATTGCTAAAATATACTTAAGTATCAAAAGTCAAAGTATAAATAATTTCAAATTCCTTATATTAAGCAACCCAGATTGCACCATTTTCTTTTTTTTAAATTTACGGATAGCCAGCGGCACACTCCAACACTTAGACATAATTTACAAATGAAGCATTTGTGTTTAGTGAGTCTGCTATATCAGAGGCAGTAGGGATGAATAGGGATGTTCTCTTGATAAGTGTGTGAATTGGACCCTTGTTCTGTCCTGTAAACATTCAAAATGTAACGAGTACTTTCGAGTGTCATGGAAAATGTATGGAGTAAAAATAACATTATTTTCTTTAGGAATGTAGTGAAGTATAGTGAAAAGATGTCAACAATGTAAATAGTAAAGTAAAGTACAGATACACAAAAAAAAGACTTAAGTAGTACTTTAAAGTATTTTTACTTAAGTACTTTACACCACTGCTAACATTAGATAGTTAATCCAGAGATGCTTACCTTTGCCTAGATTTGGATGTCTCATCCAGATCATCATGTCAATTGTAGTACTTTATGAAAGCCACATTAGCAGCTAATTTGCATTTTATTTTGGGGTGTGAATACAGGCGAATATATTGATAAAAGCCACCTTGCCCTAGAGAGATTTACACGGTTATCAAAAAATCATGCCAGGGTAAGCCTACACCAAACTCAGCCCTTATTTTAAGTGTTTCTAAAATCTCCTATGAATAGTGGAAAAATTGCTGGAAACATTTACTTATTTGACCACTAGGTTTTAAGGGTATTATGACTCATACGGGGGTACTCTATCAGCTCCAATGTTAAGGCAGCCTCATAAGCCTTTTGGGTGAGGAGGCAGCCTCTAAGAGCCGGCTCTTGTAGGTGAACGTTGGGAGCCGGCTCGCATATCAGAAGAGCCGAATCTATTTATACAAATGTTTTAAAAATAAGATATGAATAATCAAAAGATTGAAATTAATATAATTAACTAATTCAAAGAACGAAAAAAGAAATAAAATAATATAGGCCTAAATGCTCAAGCACACACATTCTTTCTGACTGTCTGATCAGACTAACAGCCTCACCTGTTGTTCCTGTCAATCAGACACGCTGTCAACCAATGAACCAAAGATGCGTGAGGGAGGGCCGAGCCAACTCACTCACAGTCACACGCTTATCAGCCGAGGACAGAGAGGAAGGACAGCTGGGAAAACAACAGCTGGAAAATGGGTCGGAAGCACAGTAGCATTTGGATGCATTTTAATAATGTAGACAATGTTAAAGCACAGTATAGAATTTGCCAAAACAAAATCTCATATAAAGCCGGTTCTACGCACAACCTACACCGGTATATGCGAACTGTGCACCCAACTGTGAAGCTAGCTGAAGCTGAGCTTTGAGAAACTAGCGGACCTGCTAGTGATAGTGGTGGAGCCAGCACCTCCACACATGGAGATATCCACTCAGTCAAGTAGGCCTACTCCGCGACCCACAGCAACGCAGTCTTCTATGGACCAGTTCATTCCTAAGTCTATGTCTGTAGCAAAACAAGGGCAAATTGATATTGCATTGGCTAAAATGATTGCCACCGATTTCCAGCCATTTTCGATCGTGGAGGACAGAGGTTTTAGAAATTATAGCAATCATCTAAATCCAATGTACACAATTCCAAGCAGAAAAACCTTTTCAAAATCACTTATTCCACAACCGTACGAGAGCACACAAGCTTCAGTGCTGGAAAGAGTCCAAAAAGCTACTGCAGTTTGCCTTACCACTGACTGCTGGACATCAAGGGTAACCACTTCTTACATGTCGGTTACTTGTCACTTCATTGAAGATTTTTGGATGTCTAGCTGTCTTCTGGACTGCTTGGAGTTCATCGACAGACACACCTCAGAGAACTTGGCAGAGGATCTGTTGAGAGTGGCCAGAGAATGGCAAGTAGATGGAAAAGTGGTCTGTTGTGTTGGCGACAATGCAGCTAACATAACCAAAGCCATGAAAATGTTTAAATGGACCCATCATCCATGTCTTGCCCACACAATCAACCTGATTGTAAGAGATGCTCTGAAGGTGATGAAGCCCACTGTGGACAAAGTGAAAGCAGCTGTGGAATACTTCCACAGGAGCACAGAAGGTGCCGAAAAACTAAAGTCTACACAACGTCAGATGGGGATGCCTGAGCTGAGGCCTAAACAAGACTGCACTACAAGGTGGAATTCAACATGTTATATGTTGAAGTGGTTTCTTGAGTCAAAGGATGCCATCATCTC
Organism: Salmo trutta; assembly: GCF_901001165.1. Taxonomy (NCBI): domain Eukaryota; kingdom Metazoa; phylum Chordata; class Actinopteri; order Salmoniformes; family Salmonidae; genus Salmo; species Salmo trutta. The sequence continues at coordinate 21,198,595 of NC_042970.1, read as the reverse complement.
TACCCTGGCCATTGTCAATGCACCTGTTGATGCTCTGACCCAAGAGGAATGGGAGGGGGTGGAGGAGGTGTGCAGAGTCCTGGAACCCTTTGAGCAGGTCACTGTGGAGATCAGTGGAGAGCGGTACAGTAAGCAGTTATTACTACATCATTATTTAATCCAGTATTATATATGTATATGTGCAGTAGATTAGAATGTAATATCAGTAGACAAAACATGAAACTGAACTAATAAGTTACTGTTCTCTCTTTTCAGCTATGTGACAGCCTCAAAAATGATACTCCTGTGTAGGGGTCTGCAGCGAATCACAGCCAGCCGCCAGAGAGAAACAAATGTAACCACAGGACGTGCTCGACGGGCTCATCAGGCAGGACTAATTGGGGCTGAACACAGGGTGTCCAACAGAAAGTCCTCCTAAGATCTGCAGATCCTCTGAGCTGGTGGAAGAACAAGGACTCTGTCTACCCATGGCTTACTAAAGTCATGACAGGGAGACTCTGCATAGTGGCCACATCCGTTCCCTCTGAGAGGGTCTTCTCGAAAACGGGACAAATAATTACTGAGAGAAGAAACCGCATCAGCCCCTCGAAAGTGAGGCAGCTTGCATTTCTGAATGCAAATATCTCATAAAAGCAAAATATGGTCAGCATTGCTGAGTGCTGCTGGTTATAACATGATAATAAAGAAGAGAGACAAAAGAGGGACCAGTTTAATGATTTAAGTGGGATGCTGCAGTTTTGCACATTGTTATTTATTTTTCTTTGATATGGTGCAATATTCTATTATTACGTTGTTGAGATTGTATTTGTTTTGAATTGTTACATTTATATGCACTTTGTTTATATACATTAAAAATGTTATACTTTAAATGCACATGTGTAATAGTATCCATCTTTTTAACATTTATTTCAATTTGTGGGATGCTGCAGTTTTGCAAATTGTTATTTATTTTTCTTTGATATGGTGCAATATTCTATTATGCTGTTCAGATTGTATTCATTTTGAGTGGTTAGATTTATATGCACTTTGTTTATATACATTAAAAAGTTATACTTTAAATGCAAATGTTTAATAGCATTCTTTTTCATAACAAACCAATGCATTTTTAAATACATTGTGGTTAAGGTAGAGTATTTATTTTTCTTTGATATGGTGCAATATTCTATTATGCTGTTCAGATTGTATTCGTTTTGAGTGGTTAGATTTATATGCACTTTGTTTATATACATTAAAAAGTTATACTTTAAATGCAAATGTTTAATAGCATTCTTTTTCATAACAAACCAATGCATTTTAAAATACATTGTGGTTAAGGTAGAGTATGATTTCGTTTAATAATTTAATTGGAATTGTTTTAACACCAATCATAGTCAAACTATCGTAAACTGTTTGACTTTAAAAAATACAAAACACATATTTTTTAAAGAGTTTGAGCCGAACAACCCGGGTCACTGAAAAGAGTCGGAATGCTCATCACTAGCCTGTGTCCTTCGTCGTTTACCGGGTCTTTTTTCTGCAGTTTTCTTGAAGATCACTCCGCGACCCTCACGCTGCAGCTCTGTTGTTCAGCAGCAGATGATGTACTGTCAGCCACCGACTTGTCATTCCCACTCACCATCACTTTCAGCTGTCATCAAATGGACTCAAGCTAGCCACAGGTTCTGACTGAGCTCAATCGTCATGAAACGCAAATATAGGGATGAGTTTCTCTCTTGGTTTTGTATAAACTTTGATAAATAACGAGGATCGCCCTCAATGTGTTTTGTGCGGGGAAGTGCTTAGTAATGAGTCTCTCAAAACGAACAAATTAAAACGACACGTCCTGACTTTAACATCCACAGGCTGACGGTACACCCAGGGAGTTATTTCAGAACAGGGCAGAATGCTTCGACAGTGGAAGAGTAAGTCAGCTAGCAAGGCAATGTTGTCATTTTATAACAGGTGATGATAAGCAGAAATAAGGGAGCACCATCTCTCATAGAAGTAGATGTGAGTTTCTCTTTCAAACAATCCCCTCGTACTCGGCTATAGCTAACGTTCCCCAAAGCAAGCTAGCTAGATAAAACACTAAGTAACAGTACAGATGAAGATGAAAAATTCAGGCCTACTGTACATCTTACTGTAGAAAGTATTGTTGAAAACAAGTCTAAGTGGGAACTGTTGCTGTTAAAATACAAGTAATCTTTTTTATTCTAAATAAAATGATTTAACACATCACACAGATATAAACCCTAACATATTAACACACACACACAGCTGATAAGATAAATCAAGAGTAGGTCATATTTAGATTTATTTTAAATTAGATGATAGTTCATTGTAGGTGTTTTTTGACAAAAGGCTTTCTCTGCCCCCTAACTGGCATTCAAAGGGAACAGTGCTATCCTCAAAGCTTCATACCAGGTGAGCCTAAATATAGCCAAGGCAAAGAAGCCCCACAGTATAGGAGAGGAGCTCATCAAAGCCTGCCTGAGGGATGTCTATCTCTTTTGGGAGAGGAGGCAGCAAAAAAAGTGGACTCAGTCCTACTTTCCAATGACAGAGTGGGCAAAATAATCAAATATATGTCAGTTGGCATACAAGCATCTGTGATAGAAAAGATGAAACGGCACAAGAAATTCTCTCTTCAATTAGATGAGTCAGTAGATGTGGCTGGAATTCCACAGTTGATGGTATGTGCAAGATATGTATTTGGTGATGATATCCAGGAGGAATGTATTTTCTGTGACCATCTACAAACATCAACAAAGGGAAAGAACATTTTTAGGGTGGTAGACACTCATTTGAAAGACTTACAAATTGACTGGACAAATTGTTTTGGGATTTGCACTGATGGTGCAAGATGCATGACTGGGTGCAACTCCAGATTCATAGCTCATGTCTGCAGAGTGGTGCCCAACGTGAAACTGACACATTGTATTCTGCACAGGGAGTCTTTGGCCAGCAAAGCATTACAACCTAGCCTAGGGGCTGTTTTCGACTCTGTCGTAAAGGGGGTGAATCTGATCAACAAGAGACCTCTTCAAACAAGGCTGTTCAGAGAGCTTTGCTAGGAGATGGGAGCAGACCATGAGCCCCTGATCTTACATTGTGAGGTTAGGTGGTTGTCCAGGGGGAGGGTCCTGGAGAGGCTGTGGGAACTGAGAGAGGAGGTTCTGGCCTATCTGGAGGAAGAGGACAGCGACCTTGCAGACCTCTTCCGTGACAAACTGATTGGCTAGACTGGCTTATCTGGTTGACATTTTCAGAAAGCTCAATGAGCTAAACACAAGCCTCCAGGGCAAGGAATCAGCCATTTTGGAACTTGAAGATGGCATCAGAGGATTCACTGCATACCTGGAATTGTGGCAGTCACAGCTGAAGGCTGAAGCATATGGCATGTTCCCTGTTCTGTCAGCTCACATGCAGCAGATAGATTCCCCCCTATGTGAAGCTGTGAAGAAGGATATGGCTGAGCACATGGCCAGCCTGCAGCAGAACTTTGACTCGTTCTTTCCTAACCCACAGATCTCAAAAACTTCAATGGGTGAGGTATCCCTTTCAAGCAGTGTCCTCATCAGACCTAGGACTAATTCTGCCAGAGATGGAGGCCTTAGTGACACTACAAGCAAGCATTGGCAGCAAGATGCTTTTTAACACACTCACACAGTTCTGGGTTATTCATCTACAGCAGGAAGAGTTCTCCTGCCTGGCTGAGAAAGCAGTAGATGTTCTGGTCCAGTTTGGCACCACATACCTATGCGAGTCAGGGTTCTCAACTCTGGCGTACTTAAAAAACAAGTACAGAAGCAGTGTCAATGCTGAGCATGACCTCAGGGTTGCACTGTCAAAAACTGAGCCCGGAATAGACCTGCTTTTTGAAAACTTCAACCAGCCACACACCTGTCATTCGGACTTTGTGTATGTGTGTTTGTGTGTGTGTGTGCTGATCTACATCTGTGTAATGTGATCAATCAGTTTATTCCAGTTCAGAATACAAATTATTTATTGTATTTTAACAGCAACAGTTCCAACCTAGACTTTTATTCAACATTAATTTATACAGTAAGATGTACAGTAGATGTACAGCCTGATTATTTTTTATCTGTACTGTTACTTAGGGTTGCACGATCAAAAACTGTGTGTGTGTGTGTGTGTGTGTGTGTGTGTGTGTGTGTGTGTGTGTGTGTGTGTGTGTGTGTGTGTGTGTGTGTGTGTGTGCGTGCGTGCGTGTGTTCTGTTCACAGGAGGTTGGTGGCACCTTAATGAGGGAGGACAGGCTCGTGGTAATGGCTGGAGCGGAATTAGCGGAATGGTATCAAATACATCAAACACATGGTTTCCTTGGTTTCCAGGTGTTTGATGTCATTCCATTCGCTCCATTCCAGCCATTATTATGAACCTTCCTCCCCTCAGCAGCCTCCTGTGGTTCTGTTATACATCTGTGCGATCAGTCAGTTTATTCCAGTTCAGAAGGAATGAAGTTATTGTATTTTAACAGCAGCAGTTCAAACCTAGACAGATATGTATTAATGGGGAAAAATAAACATCAAAAGATATTTATGGGTATTTCATTGTTTTTAGTTTTTTTCTATATTGCATTTGTTTTAGGCATAAGGGCAATGAAATGTACAGATATTTACGTATAGTTGCATGTTTTCATAAGCTTGGGTCCCAGGAAAATACAGAATTTCTATTTCTGGGTCCCAGGCTGAAAAAGTTTAAGACCCCCTGCCCTTAAAGACATTTGCTTGAAAAACTACAAAAAAAGAGACAATATTACTGTTGTTTGTCCTTGAGACACTGTAGCAAAAACATAGCCAGAAACACTTCAAGAAATCAAAAAATCGGTCCTTAGTTTTGATGTTTTTGCCGAGAATGACTTTATCTAATGTGGCGTACAGCAGGTTAGCCACCAGGGGGAGACTCATCGAGGCCTGGTGACATATGGAATCTACATCACAAGGCGATGGCTCCATCTGCTGGACGTGCCAGGTCTCGATGGGCTCTTCAGCCAGGACTAATTGGGGCTGATTGTGGTTTATGAGTAATCAAGGGGCTGATTGCTCACCAGCTGAACGAGTCCCATAAAGCTGCCAGAATGGCAGCACGCGAGGGAGGGGACTGGGGGAAGAGAGGTTACGTCTGTGTAGTTGTGCGCAGTACCAGAGATAACGGAGGGAGCTCAGTTTTATTCCCCACAGGATACAACAAGACCCCGGAGCCCAGAATCAAATCAAATCTTATTTGTCACATACACATGGTTAGCAGATGTTAATGTGAATGTAGCGAAATGCTTGTGATTCAAGTTCTGACAGTGCAGTAATATCTAACAAGTAATCTAACAATCCCCAACAACTACCTAATACACACTTATCTAAAGGGGTGAATGAGAATATGTACATGTAAGTATATGGATGAGCGATGGCTGAGCAGCATAGGCAAAGTGCAATAGATGGTATAAAATACAGTATATACATGTGATATGAGTAATGTAAGATATGTAAACATTATTAAAGTGCCATTATTTAGTGGCATTGTATGAAGTGACTAGTGATCCATTTATTAAAGTGGCTAGTGATTGGGTCTCAATGTAGGCAGCAGACTTTCTGAGTTGGTGATTGCTGTTTAGCAGTCTGATGGCCTTGATAGAAGCTGTTTTTCAGTCTCTCGGTCCCAGCTTTGATGCACTTGTACTGACCTCGCCTTCTGGATGGTAACTATGTGAACAGGCTTGTGTGGTTGATGTCCTTGATGATCTTTTTGGCCTTCCTGTGACATTGGATGCTGTAGGTGTCATGGAGGGCAGGTAGTTTGCCCATGGTGATGCGTTGTGCAGGCCGCACCACTCTGGAGAGCCTTGCGGTTGAGCGCGGTGCAGTTGCTGTACCAGGCTGTGGTACAGCCCGACAGGATGCTCTCGATTGTGCATCTATAAAAGTTTGTCAGGGTTTTGGGTGAATTTCTTCAGCCTCCTAAGGTTGAAGAGGGGCTGTTGCGCCTTCTTCGGCACACTGTTTGTGTGGGTGGACCCTTTCAGTTTGTCTGATGTGTACGCCAAGGAACTTAACTTTCCGCCTACTCCACTACTGTCCCTTCAATGTGGATAGGGGGGTGCTCCCTCTGCTGTTTCCTGAAGTCCACGATCATCTCCTTTGTTTTGTTAACGTTGAGTGAGAGGTTGTTTTCCTGACACCACACTCCGAGTGCCCTCACCTCGTCCCTGTTGGCTGTCTCATCGTTGGTAATCAAGCCCACTACAGTTGTGTCATCTGCGAACTTGATGATTGAGTTGGAGGCGTGCATGGCCACGCATTCGTGGGAGTACAGGAGGGGCTGAGCACGCACCCTTGTGGGGCCCCAGTGTTGACGGTCAGCGAAGTGATGTTTCCTACCTTCACCACCCGGGGGTGGCCCGTCAGAAAGTCCAGGACCCAATTGCACAGGGTGGGGTTGAGACCCAGGGCCTCCAGCTTGATGATGAGCTTGGAGGGTACTATGGTGTTGAATACTGAGCTGTAGTCAATGAACAGCATTCTTATATAGGTTTTCCTTTTGTCCAGATGGGATAGGGCAGTGTGATGGCGATTGTCTGTGGACCCATTGGGGCGGTATGCAAACTGAAGTGGGTCTAGGGTGGCCGGTAAGGTGGAGGTGATATGATGCTTGACTCGTCTCTCAAATCACTTCATGATGACAGAAGTGAGTGCTACGGGGAAGTAGTCATTTAGTTCAGTTATATTTGCCTTCTTAGGTACAGGAACAATGGTAGCCATCTTGAAGCATGTGAGGACAATAGACTGGGATAGGGAGCGATTGAATATGTCCGTAAACACACCAGCCAGCTGGTCTGTGTGCTCTGAGGACACGGCTAGGGATGCCGTCTTGGCCAGCAGCCTTGCGAGTGTTAACACGTTTATGTTTTACTCAAGTCAGCCACGGAGAAGGAGAGGGGGGGGGACGCGGCCCTTGTTAGCGGGCTGCGACGGCGGGTGGCACTGTATTATCCTCAAAGCGGGCAATGATGGTGTTTAGCTTGTCTGGAAGCGTGATGTCGGTGTCCGTGGAAGCGTGACGTCGGTGTCCGTGGAAGCGTGACGTCGGTGTCCGTGGAAGCGTGACGTCGGTGTCCGTGGAAGCGTGACGACGGTGTCCGTGGAAGCGTGACGACGGTGTCCGTGGAAGCGTGACGACGGTGTCCGTGGAAGCGTGACGACGGTATCCCGGAGGAGGTCTCCTGGAGGAGACCCATTTTCTCTTCCTTTGTTATTTCAATAAACACCCTTGAAACCGAGCTAATCCAACTCTGTCCATGTCTGATCTGTGTAAACGTCTTGACCAAACGTCTTGACCAAACCCCCTGATCTGCAACACTAAGATGTTTGGTGCAGTATACTGTATCTCAAGTGAAAAGATTTGCATGAAAACTGGTCATCTCTCCTTGAATACCAACAAACACTTCATGTTCCCACTCCCACTGAGTAGTACTGTTGACCAATCACTAACGGAGGGGCGTAGACTTCGGCTACCGAACTTCAACTTGCCTGAAGAAAAAGTTGTGTGCACAAACAGCCAACAGAAAAAAAATAATGAAGATCAAAACATCACAAAATGTTGTCATATATGTGCAAACTGTTTCGACTGGGAAGCATACAGTAAGCTTTAACCGGCGATAGCCGATACCCGCATACTGTAGCTGATGTTTTGGTGGTGCTCAAATCGGTGAGCAGCTCTTGATCATTGCCACAAAACCACACCCATCCCAGTTGCGGAAGTTCAGAATGAGAAAGTGTAGGCTATATAGAAAGAATTATGCTCAAATTGAAATCATTAAATGAAATAATTAGGATATTTATGATTTTTATTATGATCTTCATTAGCTATTGAAGAAGCAGCAGCGATTCTTCCTGCGGTTCACACGAAACAAAACAAAATACAGAACACTAATGGACAAGAACAGTAACACAAATTTTAACTAATAACACTATGACTAAATAACAATAGGACTAAGCAACCTAATCGAGGTGTAGATTACATCTCACATTCCAGCCAATGGCAATGTCCGATGTAGGTATAATGCCAGGAGCCATTTGACAGCTCTATCACAGTTCCACCTCCAACACCATCAAAACAACTATGCGGATGTTGGCTAAAGAGGATCTGATTTAATAAAGCCCTTAAAGACTGCTGCCACTAGAGGCCCTGTGATCATCTCATGAATCTGCACTAGTTAGAGCAGAAACTATGGCCATTTGTTTTGAAGAAAGGTATCGTATCAGCATACTTAATGTGTTGTGGCAGTTATTATTGTTCAAATGTAGTTGGTGTAGTTGGTCAGAGATGCAAGAGAGTCAATACAGAAATGATCACAGTCAATACTTTTCACATCTCAGCTTCCACCCACTGTGCCTCTCCAGCACGTTTTCCACTGCAGAGAGCTGGGGATGGACACGTTACCAAGGGAATCAGCCTAAGCCGAGAGTGCAAATCAGCTGATGATAGCAGACTGGAAATAAGCTGCAGGTCACAAGTGACATCATAGAGGAATGTCTGAGACGTTCAGTGGGCCCACCTGTGTCTGTCTCTCTCTCCCTCGTTAGTGTTTCCTATCCTCATGATGTAGTCTATACCTACAGTTCCAAAACTATGGCGATGAAATGTACAGATGGTGATAAGTCTATTCATACAAAACGGAAACATTTGTTTTATAATTTACATGCAATGTAAGCTATTGCTTAATAAGCAAAAGATTGCAGGTCTGGGGCGCATAAGTTTTCCTCTTGTATGGAAAACATTTCCTCCATCATAATGCCCATATTTTAAACATTTCTGCATTCGGCAAGAAATCATATACTACAAGCAGTGAGCTTCTTTAGAGAAAAGAAACAGTTTGACGATGTAGTACATTTTATTTCATAACTTATTTACTTAATTTTTTATTTAACCTTTATTTAACTAGGCAAGTCAGTTAAGAACAAATTCTTATTTACAATGACAGCCTACCCTGGCCAAACCCGAACGACGTTGGGCCAATTGTGCGCCGCCCTATAGGACTCCCAATCACGGCCGGATGTGATACAGCATGGTGATCTTAGGCGCGTGCAGCTGCTCGGGCATGGAAACCCATTTCATGAAGCTAACGACGAACAGATCTTGTGTTGCAATCGAGGACAGACGATTTTTACCCGCTACAGTGGTTCCTCCGTTAAAAGTTGCGTCATACTGCAGCACACCTTGCGGGCTGCTGCAGCATTCTGTGGCACGTTATCAAATTGTAAGCCATTTTTTCTGTTAATGCAAGTTAGTACTAGTTTGACCACCAGAGGGCATCTTTGAGAAGCATTTGATAGTCTTCCATATTGGCATTACAAGAAAATGTAAAACCTTTTTTGTAATAACATAGTGTATGGGATTGATTTTAAGAAATTTGGCTTAATTAATTTGATTAATATTATGGTGTTTATATTCTAAGAAAAACAAAAAAGGAAACTGTACAACGTGACGTCGGCAGTACAGTACTGGGCTATTTAGCTAAAGAAACCCTGTGTCGTGCGGGCAGGGCACGTGGGAGACCGCGGTTCAATTCCTCGACAGGGAGGAAGGAGTAGGCTGTCCTTGTAAATAAGAATTTGTTCTTAACTGATTCCATATGTGTTATTTCATAGTTGTGATGTCTTCACTATTATTCTACAATGTAGAAAATAGTAAAAATATAGAAAAATCATTGAATGAGTAGGTGTGTCCAAACTTTTCACTAGCACTTGCTTAATTCATTTGATTAATATTATGGTGTTTCTATTTCAAGAAAAATGAAAAACCCTCTAGGTTTCCGTTAGGATGGAATGGAAAATATGGAGCTGTACAACGTGACGGTCAGCAGTACAGTACTGGGCTATTTAGCTAAAGAAACCCTGTGTCGTGCGGGAAGGGCACGCGGGAGACCGGGGTTCAATTCCCCGACGGGGAGGAAGGAGTAGGCTGTCCTTGTAAATAAGAATTTGTTCTTAACTGATTCCACATGTGTTATTTCATAGTTGTGATGTCTTCACTATTATTCTACAATATAATGAGTGCTTTAACTCCCCCTTGCGGGGGTCTGGAGCAGTGAAGCCGTGACGCTGGGTACCTCTAAGTCCCGCGGTGTAAGCTTACAAACTTTTAAAGGAGGAACCACTGTATGCTCTTCAACACTGCAGTCCCTTTTTGTGAGCTTGTGTGGCCTACCACTTCACGGCTGAACCGTTGTTGCTACTAGATGTTTCCACTTCACTATAACAGCACTTACAGTTGACCATGGCAGCTCTAGCAAGGCAGAAATTTGACAAACTGACTTGTTGGAAAGGTGGCATCCTATTACGGTGCCACGTTCAAGGCACTGAGCTCTTCAGTAAGGCCATTCTACTGCCAATGTTTGTCTATGGAGATTGCATGGGTGTGTGCTTGATTTTATACACCTGTCAGCAACAGGTGTGGCTGAAATAGCTGAATCCACTTATTTGAAGGGATGTCCACATACTTTGTATATATAGTGTAGAAGCACAACCTAAAATCTGTAAATGTGACCTTTTTGGAAAAGCATACAAAATGTGTTCCACCTGCAGAGAATCAGAATAACATCTCTGGCTGTAGTGTAGATAAGAACAAAGACCACTTTAGTCCAGAGTGTGTCCCAACAATCCAAGCAGCTATACTGACTTCCTCCGTGTGTGAGGGCTGCACATCCCCAGGAAAAGGGCATCGCTGCTGGGGAAGGACTGGGTTGAGGTGCCCCTGGAGCTGCAGGAGACTCCATCCACCCTGTAGGAGATGGAGTTGTAGAAGACAGGGTTGCTGTGGCAGCCTGAGTGCTCACAATGGGCCGGAGAGGGGCTGTCACAGGCACCCAGCCTGAAGCACATACAGGAGCAGAGGGCGCTGATGCGGGACTCAGGATGCTTAGCAGAGTCCCTGACCCCAGGGGTCTCTCTGCGCTCCTCAGATGGAGAGGGGATGAGATTGGTACGACTGGTGCCTCCCTCCATGGGCAGGGAAAGGTTACAGCGGCTACTGTTCCCATCCTCAGCTCCAAACCATTCTATCCCATCAGCTCTGTCCCACACTGATGCTTCCACATCTGCCTCCTCCTCCCCCGCCTCCCCCACCTCCCCACCCCCTGTCCTCTTAGGCGCTGCTGGCTTTTGCTCCTCCCCCTCCACCTCCAGGCTCCTGGTTGCCTCCTCTGTGCTGTAGGTGAGGAAGCGTAGAACCACCAGGTTCAGGAAAGCCCCGATCACTGCCAGCCCCACCAGGATGTACATGAAGCTAAAGGCCACATAGGGAGTCCTCCTCTGGAGGGCCTCCTTCTTCTGCAGGGCCACAAAGTCCCCGAAGCCGATGGTGGTGAGCGTGATGAAACAGTAGTAGTAGGCATTGAAGAAGGTCCAGCCCTCAAAGTGGGAGAAGGCTGCTGCCCCGACACAGAAGGTGCTCATGCAGGACAGTAGGCCCACCAGCACCATGTTCCCCATGGACACATCAGTCTTCCTTAAGCCCATGCATCGCTTGAGCCTGCAGAGGAGGTAGCGGACGAACGTGTTGATCCTTTCCCCCATGCTCTGGAACATGACCAGTGTCAGAGGGATACCCAGAACTGCATAGAACATGCAGAATACCTTTCCAGCGTCAGTGCTTGGAGCAGCGTGACCATAACCTGCAGAACAGAATCATATCAAAGTTATAGACACATCATATGTGTACATTAACACACACAAACACAGTAAATATTTTATATAACCCAAACAGTAGTCTCTTTAACACAATCCCCATAACTGCATTATCATAACTGCCAGTTTCATTAATAATTTAAACAAGAGTTCAGCTTCAGCACCATGGTAAGCCCATAAGAGTAGAGGAAATGTTCAAACAGATTTGTTGTATGGATGCATGGATGATTCATGTATGGATGATTTCACTTGCAGAGCAAAGAAACCACATAAACAACGAGTCCAAGACTTGCTTGGGCCATATTTCGAAAAGGCATAGCAAAATGAGTTACCTATCGTTGTGATGACGGTGATAGCAAAGTAAAAGGATCCCGCAAATTTCCACTGTCTCCCCGCGCGATGGGGCTCTGACTGTAGAACCACTCTCTCGATCTCCCGGTAGTCGTCATCGGTAAATCTGTACTTCTTCTTCAGGTCATTGCGTTTCTGTTCCAGGATCTTCTTCCTCGAGTTCTCGGACTCTGATTCGAGGGCGTCGAACACCACGGCTCCCACAAGCAGGTAGGATAGCATACACAGGATGAGAGAAAGGGTCCGAATGTTCTGCGCCTTCATCCTCACTCCGAGCGAACTCGAGTGGGCACTGAGAGGTGGGAGGGTGTGTTAAGGAAGAGAGACAGCAGGTGTACGTGCAAGTTATGTCATGCAAACCTTGACCAACACAGCCTTGCTAATTACAGGAAGAAAACCTGTTTTAATGCTTGTTGTCCCTCTGTTATTATCTTAGGCTTCTTGAAGAATAGGCTAGGCCCTACAGGTGATTAAACAGGCACAGTTTTTTTGTGTCATTTTCCCCTATTTGAACAAAGCGCGCACATGGCCACATTCACCCCATTCACATAACAGTTATGGGGCCTGGCCTATATAGTTGATTGATATAACTCATCAGTGTCCTAGGCCTATATAGTATTACGGTGTAGGTAATTGTACCTGTCGTATTTTTTACACTGGCACTGCATGCACTTTCCATAGGCTTTGGGGTGTGTGTTCTCATTACAGTATGGTTCCGGTGTGCATGCATAGCTTATAGTCTGAATTCCCAAATGTAAGATTTACTGGTGTTCATCCGAGTCTTTAATGATGTTGCTCTCTAACACATTGGAACTAAAGCACATTGCGCTGGCAAGACACGTTTATCACCAAGACCGGTCAAATGACAGTTTATGGATAGGGCCAGACAAGAAGAATTTCCTGACCTGGACCTGGCTAGCCAAACTGTTTTTTCATGATACACACTGGGTTAAACCTCAGCTCTAATGATGGCCTGTAGCTTAGACAGTTTTTACAACTAATGACCAAGAAGGACACACTTGGACTTTTTTGTCTGTAGCCTTTTTGATCCTCTAGCCATTGCTCTCATCCATCTTTAACCGATCCAACTTCTTATGTAAGAATGTAGATCATTTCAAATTAACATTTATTTTAATCTAAATGGGTGAAATAAACTGGTGGCCTTGATCAAAAGTCATACCCCACTGTGCGCAGCAAGCTGGACCTGTCCATGGTGCTGAACACTGGTTCGTAATCAGTAAGAGATGGTCAATTGGATGGATGGCTTCAGTTGGTGAAAGAGACTATTGTTCTTTTGGTTCTTTGGAGAGAGAGGGGTGCACTGTAGAAACAGCTGGCCTTTTCAAAATCTACTCTCTTGATTACTTTGCGAAGCATACATGTGCGAAGTATTCACAAAACGCTTGGGTAATGTATTACTCTGACTGATGAAGCATGGGCTGGTGGCGGAGTTGACCTTTATAAAGCACACTTAGTCCCAGAGGGATCAATAGAGCCTTCATCATTAACTAAATCAGAGAGAGAGAGAGAATACAGGTAGCTAACCATGTGAGTATTTTATGACCCCCAAAGCATCAAGTCTTAAATGTCATGATTGCTCTCAAATACTCAAAGACTAGGACATGAGGTACATTTACATGGGTCTGATTAGACACAGAGACCAGTGATAAAAATGTCAATTGGTCATTTTGTAACAAGTTTATTATTATTGTATTGATTTTGTGCATACCAGGTTACATTTCCATATTCAATTATATTAATATAAACATAATTAATAATAAAGTTAATGAATCATTGCTAAAGGCTGTGTGTGTGTGTGTGTGTGTGTGTGTGTGTGTGTGTGTGTGTGTGTGTGTGTGTGTGTGTGTGTGTCTGAGAGAGAGAGAGAGAGAGAGAGAAGGAGCAAAGAGGGAGAGATACAGACAGAGACGGAGGGAGAGGGAGAAAGAGAGTCCCTCTAAATTCTGAAGGTTTATTACCTCTTCTCTACCAAGAGCATGATCATCTCTGTTATTACAATCTACATGTATTGTTTGTCTCCTTTCAAGCCTATTCAGGGCTATTATGTCCTATATGAAGTACAGTAAATACCATATTGTGCTTTACTCAGTGCCAACAAAATCCATTACCACCCAGATGGTAAGAGTGCAGAGAGTGAGAATGGCTATGTTTTCTCTACTGAAAAAAAGGACAAGAACAATCATTACTATTTCAATGGATTATGTCCCTGAAAGATAAGTTAATAGTCGATGTCCAAAGTCCTTTCCAGTCCATGTGGCGTTAATATGCATGGTTGTTAGGGCAGATCAGTTATACAACTACAGGTTTAATGTCAGACACAAATAATGCAATCAAACAAAGGTTTTTGAAGTTTCACAAGAAGAATATGCATTGAGAAATATATTGGCTTGTGATTCTCTAATAAAACAGAAAATGATCTTTGAGCATTAGTCCCCAACCCTTCTAATGGCTTTGTGGCTGCTGATGCCTAAGGAGTATTTATAGTGTTTTATCTGATTTGCTAAGCTCCTATCACGCTCTCCCCTACAGAATGGTTCGGCTTGACTCAGCCTCTAAGCTAACTCTCACAGGAAGACATTAAGACCAGGATATCAAGCACCAGGCCTGTCATCTGCCAATGTTCCATCCCTCGATGGAAGATGAGCCATGATATAACCAAGAACATGATGCTGTCTTTACACTGATAACAGAGACTACTAAATGTCAGCATAGAAAATGATTAAGATAGAAGTCACAGCACAGCAGCAGAACTGATGTGTTGTTTGTTGAGTGTACCGAGACTTGCATGTTCACATAATTCAACTTTTATGCTGAATTATTAAGAGTAAAGTAAAAAGTACCCACTGACTTTCATATCCGAATCCAGATCACTGTGAATGGAGGATTTCAGCTGTCTCCTTGTGCTTATGCCATCCATGGAAGAGTTTACCCTCCCTCCATTTATTTTTTTATAAACTGAGAACACTGCACCTGCCTCCCTCCACACACACAAAAACAACAGTTCATAGAACTTAATTTTGGCATGGTCAAGTGGCCTCTTATTTTAAGCGTTATTTCACATTTCCTCTATGTAAATGTTTTGGTTGGAAAATTGTGATAATTGCGTCTTTTCTATAGAACCCCACATAATGGTTGTGTTGAATTCTACGTAACGTAGTCTGATACGGAGGGATATAAAGGTGTCACGGAAGGATACTGACTTGAACTTTACAGCTAATGTGAGTAGTGCTTTGAGGCTTATTAACCAAAAGGGCAGAATGACAGACCTTTCAATCCTCTGGGACAGCACCTTTAGGGAGGCCTGACAGACCTTTCAATCCTCTGGGACAGCACCTTTAGGGAGGCCTGACGGACCTTTCAATCCTCTGGGACAGCACCTTTAGGGAGGCCTGACAGACCTTTCAATCCTCTGGGACAGCACCTTTAGGGAGGCCTGACGGACCTTTCAATCCTCTGGGACAGCACTTTTAGGGAGGCCTGATGGACCTTTCAATCCTCTGGGACAGCACCTTTAGGGAGGCCTGACGGACTTTTCAATCCCTGGGACAGCACTTTTAGGGAGGCCTGATGGACCTTTCAATTCTCTGGGACAGCATCTTTAGGGAGGCTTGACGGACCTTTCAATCCTCTGGGACAGCACCTTTAGGGAGGCCTGACGGACCTTTCAATCCGCTGGGACTGCACCTCTAGGGAGGCCTGATGGACCTTTCAATCCTCTGGGACAGCACCTTTAGGGAGGCCTGACGGACCTTTCAAGCCTCTGGGACAGCACCTTTAGGGAGGCCTGGTGGACCTTTCAACTCTCTGTGACAGCACCTTTAGCGAGGCCTGGTGGACCTTTCAACCCTCTGTGACAGCACCTTTAGGGAGGCCTGATGGACCTTTCAATCCTCTGGGACAGCACCTTTAGGGAGGCCTGACAGACCTTTCAACCCTCTGTGACAGCACCTTTAGGGAGGCCTGGTGGACCTTTCAACCCTCTGTGACAGCACCTTTAGGGAGGCCTGGTGGACCTTTCAATCCTCTGGGACAGCACCTTTAGGGAGGCCTGACGGACCTTTCAATCCTCTGGGACTGCACCTTTAGGGAGGCCTGACGGACCTTTCAATCCTCTGGGACAGCACCTTTAGGGAGGCCTGGTGGACCTTTCAACCCTCTGTGACAGCACCTTTAGGGAGACCTGACGGACCTTTCAATCCTTTGGGACAGCACCTTCAGGAAGGCCTGACGGAACTTTCCATGCTCTGGGACAGCACCTTTACGGAGGAATGATGACTGTGACATACCACAAAATAATTTATCTGGTCTATTTGAAAAAAATGTGAGTAGACATGAAACAAGCAGTGAATATGGGATGTAGATTATATTTTAAATGATATTAATTTATATTATAATATGCCCCATTTCTTTCCTTGGGGACTGCAGATTGGTGAAAAGATTCACCAATCTGTTGAAACTAATAATAACTAACCAACCACACAATCAATCAATTATATCATTTAAATAAAACATAAATGTCCTGTAAACATGCAACTTATTGAATTTAAATCTCACTCTAAATTGTGTTCTTTTGATTTTGGCAACAATTCAGCATTCCCTCCTCTTTAATCTTGTCTCTTGTAAATGTACATTTCCTCCACAAATAGCTTCACCAAAGGACTGTGCGTGGCCTATAAGGAACCATGGATGGAGCAGGAGCCAGAGGGCGTTTTAGGCTCTGATGTTGCCTGGAGAACATGTACTGTAGGTGACGTTAACCTGGCTCAGGTCTGCAGCTGGTTGCCCTGGAAACCAGGGTAAAGGTCTTGCTATATCAGATGAGACTTACAGTGGGGGGAAAAAGTATTTGATCCCCTGCTGATTTTGTACGTTTGCCCACTGGCAAAGAAATGATCAGTCTATCATTTTAATGGTACTTTTATTTGAACAGTGAGAGACAGAATAACAACAAAAATATCGAGAAAATAAGCACATTAAGGTCCTGGAGTGGCCTAGCCAGTCTCTAGACCTTAATCCCATAGAAAATCTGTGGAGGGCGCTGAAGGTTCGAGTTGCCAAACGTCAGCCTCAAAACCTTAATGACTTGGAGAAGATCTGCAAAGAGGAGTGGGACAAAATCTCTCCTGAGATGTGTGTAAACTTGGTGACCAACTACAAGAAACGTCTGACCTCTGTGATTGCCAACAAGGGTTTTGCCACCAAGTACTAAGTCATGTTTTGCAGAGGGGTGAAATACTTATTTCCCTCATTAAAATGCAAATCAATTTATAAAATTTTAGACATGCGTTTTTCTGGATTATTTTGTTGTTATTCTGTCTCTCACTGTTCATATAAACCTACCATTAAAATTATAGACTGATCATTTCTTTGTAAGTGGGCAAACGTACAAAATCAGCAGGGGCTCAAATACTTTTTTCCCCCACTGTATGTAAAGATGAAAGGGGTCGTATGATCTGGCAATTTAAAAAAAAAAGATATACTGAAATACTTTTAACTGTACTACAGTATTTGTAGGCCTACTGATAATTTAGGACTTAAGGTTAACTCTTGTATCATGTACACCTCTGTTTAATGTCTATGCAGACCATGTCAACAGAATGGCGTAGGGGAAACAACACCAGAATGTGTTATCATTACATACTTATAGTGGGAGAAGGCGGCTGGATGTGTACCCCGGTGAAAGTGTGGACTCACTCAAATTATTTTAAATATACTACCATAATGACATCTTTTAACTTTTATGTTGAAAAGTAACTTAGATGGCCTATAGATGGAGCTGATGTTCAACACAGAGCAATAATCATGTACAGTACCAGTCAAAAGTTTGGACACACCTACTCATTACAGAGGTTTTCTTATTTTTACTATTTTCTACATTGCAGAATAATAGTGAGACATCAAAACTATGAAATAACACATTTGGAATCATGTAGTAACAAAAGAAGTGTTAAACAAATCAAAATATATTTTATATTTGAGGCTCTTCAAAGTAGCCACCCTTTGCCTTGATGACAGCTTTGCACACTCTTGGCATTCTCTCAACCAGCTTCATGAGGTAGTCACCTGGAATTCATTTTAGTTAACTGGAGTGCCTTGTTAAAAGTTAATTTGTGGAATTTATTTCCTTAATGCGTTTGAGCCTATCAGTTGTGTTCTGACAAGGTAGGGGTGGTATACAGAAGATAGCACTATTTGGTAAAAGACCAAGTCCATATATGGCAAGAACAGCTCAAATAAGCAAAGAGAAATGACAGTCCATCATTACTTTAAGACATGAAGGTCAGTCAATACAAACAATTTCAAGAACTTTGAAAGTTTCTTCAAGTGTAGTTGCAAAAACCATCAAGCGCTATGATGAAACTGGCTCTTATGAGGACCAACACAGGAAAGGAAGACCAGAGTTACCTCTGCTGTAGGGGATAAGTAGAGTTAAATGCTTCACGGAGTTCAAGTAACAGACACATCTCAACATCAACTGTTCAGAGGAGACTGCATGAATCAGGACTTCATGGTTGAATTGCTGCAAAGAAACCACTACTAACGGACACCAATAAGAAGAAGAGACTTGCTTGGGCCAAGAAACATGAGCAATGGATATTAGACCGGTGGAAATCTGTCCTTTGGTCTGATGAGTCCAAATTTGAGATTTTTGGTTCTAACCGCCGTGTCTTTGTGAGACAGAGTAGGTGAACAGATCTCTGCATGTGTGGTTCCCACCGTGAAGCATAGAGGAGGATGTGTGATGGTGTGGGGGTGCTTTGCGGGTGACACTATCTGTGATTTATTTAGAATTCAAGGCATACTTAACCAGTATGGCTACCACAGCATTCTGCAGTGATCCCATCTGGTTTGCGCTTAGTGGGACTATCATTTGTTTTTCAACAGGACAATGACCCAAAACACACCTCCAAACACAAGAAGGAGAGTGATGGAGTGCTGCATCAGATTACCTAGCCTCCACAATCACCCAATCTCAACCCAATTGACATGGTTTGGGATGAGTTGGACCTCAGAGTGAAGGAAAAGCAGCCAACAAGTGCTCAGCATGTGTGGGAACTCCTTCAAGACAGTTGGAAAAGCATTCCAGGTGAAGCTGTTTGAGAGAATGCCAAGAGTGTGCAAAGCTGTCATCAAGGCAAAGGGTGGCTACTTTGAAGAATCTCAAATATAAAATATATTTTGATTTGTTTAACACTTTTATGGTTACTACATGATTCCATATGTGTTATTTCATAGTTTGGATGTCTTCACTATTATTCTACAATGTAGAAAATAGTAAAAATAAAGAAAAACCTTAAATGAGTAGGTGTATCCAAACCTTTGACTAGTACTGTAGGTGGTAGGCCTACAATATGGCCCATCAAAGGCATTCATTTTGTCTGAAAATATTAGGCCTATAATTTAAGTGAGGGGGAAAACAGAATAAAACCAGATGAAGTCTGGTAAAATAGTTCCAACTGTTAGGTATGTTTCACTTTTGTTAGGGTTGAACTGGCTATTTGTATGCATAACCTATATAATATACAGGGGAAGCTATGCTACAATGTTAAGTATAGAAACTACGGATAAGTCAACTGCTGAAGACAAGAACTACACCCGGCGACAGGAAGTGCGTCACTAGGCTGGGACCAGCCTGCACGCCGACGATAGGATGAGCAACTTTAAACCACGCTCATCCTCCCTCTGACAGGCCAGCATTGAGCGGGAACTATCTCTGTCAGAGTATATAAGGGAGAACAATAGGATGTGACGCTCTCTTTTCTGTCTGCCCTGCGTGGTGTCACAGCGAGACCGTATACGAACGACATATTTACCATACACGTGTTTGCAATAATTAAAGAAAAAAGAAAACTTGAGTTACTCTTTGCCAAATATTTTGTTCTAATACCAGATTTGAATTGACGCGACTCGACACTTTACAAAAAGGTAGGCCTACATGATTGCAGTGCCTGTCTGTCTCCTGTGAGTTATTCAACCAATCCCATATGACTCAGTGTGCTGGATTGGCTGGCGTTTATGACTTCTTGTAAAAGCTGGTGGAGAAACCTGGTTTGAGGGAAATTCATATGATTTGTGATGTTTTTTTATGTCCCTCCAGGCTGGGTGGATGTACATGGCATAGTAAAGTTCAATTGTGGTGCCGTTTAAGATTAGGGAGGACAATGTTTTTTATGAGCATGGCCTTATTTCTATACAGCATATTAGATGACTGTCATTCATATTCCATTTACCCAGCTCAATGTAACATTGATAGGTTTACACTACTACATGATACTGGAATTTGCCCTATACCCATCATGAGGTTGCCACAACCTAGCCTACAAATTAAAGTTTATAATGTAGAGAGACAAATTGGAATAATCAAGGTGACAAACAGTGCCACATTCAATACCGCCTTGCACACTCTTGCCTGCATCCAGCAGGTGTGGGGTGTAGTCATTGGTCCAAATAGTTGCAAAACAAAACTAGAGTTTCTATTGGACTAATTCAGGTAGGTCCCGCCCCATTTCGTTCCGTTTAAGAAACGTTTTGCAACAGAATCGATAGAATGAATACACCCTTGATCACTCGCAAACACATTTCACTTTCATAGAAGCCACCTACAGCATCCTCACTTTGCTCGTTGTACAATTCCTTCTGTCAGGTATGCGCTCGCCTCTTCTTACCTTTTTCCCTTCGCTTGTGGACTTCACAGCTGTCTGTGACCTGGCATAAAAAACCTCTCCAAGCCAAACTTTCATAACGTAACCGCTAACCGCTACAAAGCCTACATCGTTGTCACCCTCCCACTGGGCAGAAAACTGGTTCCATCAACATTGTATCCACATAGTTTCAACCAGAAAATGTAATCTGATGACGTTGAATCAACGTGGAAAACTTATTGGATTTGCAAAACATCATCAACATAAGGGCATTTCGTAATTTTTTTCACCTAACTTTTAACCTATATCCAATGACATGGGGACATTTTTTGTTGATTTCATGATGAGTTCATGTTAGTTAACATCTCAACCAAATGTAAATCAAAACTAGATGTTATAGTGATGTCCTTGCCTAGTGGAAAATTAACAAACTAAAACTAACGCGTTAGTATACCCACAATACAATCATGTGTACAATCACGCAGTACAGTATACAGCAAGCAGTTTAGCAGTTAAATCAATTAAAAAAAAACGAAAGCTTACCTTAAATTGGAAGAGTTGCAGTGATGGAAATCCTTAGCCAGCTAGCTAACATAAATAGCATTCCTGTCACGTTCGTTGTATGAAGGAGCGGACTAAAGCGCAGCGTGTGTTTCGTTCCACAGCTTTTATTTTGAATGTGAAACTATGCAAGACATACAATAAACTATAAACAAAACAACAAACCGTGACGAAGAGGTGCGACATGCACTAACTCAAAATAATCTCCCACAAACAAAGGTGTGAAAAACAACTACTTAAATATGACCCCCAATTAAAGACAACGATGACCAGCTGCCTCTAATTGGGGATCATCCAAAAAAACAACATAAAAAAAACAGAAACTAGAACCAAACAACATAGAACAAAATACACTAGATAAACCCCCCAGTCACGCCCTGACCTACTCTACCATAGAAAATAAGAGCTATCTATGGTCAGGACGTGAAAGTACCCCCCCCCAAAGGTGCGGACTCCGGCGCAAAACCTGAAACCAAAAGGGAGGGTTAGGGGGGGTGTCTAGTGTTGGTGGCGGCTCAGGTGCAGAACGAAGAACCTTCTCATTCCGCGGATCCTCCCGCATCGGAGGCGGTTCTGGTGCAGGACAACGAACCCTCTCATCCTGCGAACCCGCCAGCATCGGTGGAGGCTCTGGACTGCCGACCGTTGCTGGAGGCTCTAGACCGCCGACCGTCGCTGGAGGCTCTGGACCGCAGACCGTTGCTGGAGACTCTGGACCGCAGACCGTCGCTGGAGACTCTGGACCGCAGACCGTCGCTGGAGACACTGGACCGCAGACCGTCGCTGGAGACTCTGGACCGCAGACCGTCGCTGGAGACTCAGGACTATGGATTGTCACAGGAGGCTCCGGGCTGTGGACCGTCTCAGGAGGCTCCGGGCTGTGGACCGTCTCAGGAGGCTCCGGGCTGTGGACCGTCTCAGGAGGCTCCGGGCTGTGGGCCGTCTCAGGAGGCTCCGGGCTGTGGGCCGTCTCAGGAGGCTCCGGCCTGTGGGCCATCTCAGGAGGCTCCGGGCTGTGGGCCGTCTCAGGAGGCTCCGGGCTGTGGGCCGTCTCAGGAGGCTCCGGGCTGTGGGCCGTCTCAGGAGGCTCCAGGCTGTGGGCCGTCTCAGGAGGCTCCGGACTGTGGGCCGTCTCAGGAGGTTCTGGACTGTGAAACGTCGCCGGAAGCTCCGGACTGGGAACTGTTGCCGGAAGCTCTGGACTGGGAACTGTCGCCGGAAGCTCTGGACTGGGAACTGTCGCCGGAAGCTCTGGACTGGGAACTGTCGCCGGAAACTCTGGAACGGGAAGGCGCATTGGAGGCCTGATGCGTGGGGCTGGCACAGGTGGCGCCCCTGATGCGTGGGGCTGGCACAGGTGGCGCCAGACAGTGCGGAGAGCAGGCACAGGACACACCGGACTGGGCAGGCGCACTGGAGGCCTAGTGCGTGGAGCCGGGACAGGTGGAACCAGACTGGTGTGACGCACTTCAGGGCGAGTGCGAGGAGCAGGCACAGGACGCACTAGACTGAGGACACGCACTTCAGGGAGAGTGCGAGGAGGAGGCACAGGACGTACTGGACCGTGGAGGCGCACTGGAGGTCTGGAACGTAGAGCTGGCATAACCCGTCCTGGCTGAACGCTCACTTTAGCCCGACAAGTGCGGGGCACTGGCACAGGACGAACTGGGCTGTGAATGCGCACTGGCGACACAGTGCGTAGAGCTGGCACAGGATATCCTGGACCGAGGAGGCGTACTGGAGACCAGGAGCGCAGAGCCGGCACAACCCGTCCTGGCTGAATGCTCACTTTAGCCCGACAAATGCGGGGCGCAGGCACAGTGCGCACCAGGCCTTGAATGCGCACTGGAGATACAGTGCGCATCACCGCATAACATGGTGCCTGACTGGTCACACGCTCCCTACGGTAAGCACGGGGAGTTGGCTCAGGTCTAAACCCTGACTCTGCCAATCTCCCTGTGTGCCTGCCCCCCAAAAATGTTTTGGAGCTGCCTCTCGGGCTTCCGTTGTTGCCGTGCTAATTCATCGTATCGTCGCCGTTCCTCTCTTGCTGTCTCCGCCTGCTTCCATGGCAGGGTCTCTATGTCCCCTATCCTCCCGGCCGGCTCGGTCCTCCCCTCCTGCTCCGTGGCTTGACGACTCATTGCGAGCTCACAGAACAGGGCTCCGGGCAGCTGAGCGGAAATGGAGGAAAACTAGCCTCCCTGCGGACTTGGCATTTTTTCACTCCCTCCTCTCTACATTTTCTTCCTCTGTTTCTGCTGCTAAAGCCACTTTCTACCACTCTAAGTTCCAAGCATCTGCCTCTAACCCTAGGAAGCTCTTTGCCACCTTCTCCTCCCTCCTGAATCCTCCTCCCCCTACCCCCCTCCTCCCAATCTGCAGATGATTCCGTCAACCATTTTGAAAAGAAAGTTGACGACATCCGATCCTCGTTTGTTAAGTCAAATGACACCACTGGTCCTGCTCACATTGCCCTACCCTATGCTTTGACCTCTTTCTCCCCTCTCTCTCCAGATGAAATCTTGCGACTTGTGACGGCGGGCCGCCCAACAACCTGCCCACTTGACCCTATCCCCTCCTCTCTTCTCCAGACCATTTCCAGAGACCTTCTCCCTTACCTCACCTCGCTCATCAACTCATCCTTGAACGCTGGCTACGTCCCTTCCGTCTTCAAGAGAGCGAGAGTTGCACCCCTTCTCAAAAAACCTACACTCGATCCCTCCGATGTCAACAACTACAGACCAGTATCCCTTCTTTCTTTTCTCCCCAAAACTCTTGAGCGTGCCGTCCTTGGCCAGCTCTCTTGCTAACTCTCTCAGAATGACCTTCTTGATCCAAATCAGTCAGGTTTCAAGACTGGTCATTCAACTGAGACTGCTCTTCTCTGTGTCACGGAGGCTCTCCACACTGCTAAAGCTAACTCTCTCTCCTCCGCTCTCATCCTTATAGACCTATCTGCTGCCTTTGATACTGTGAACCATCAGATCCTCCTCTCCACCCTCTCCGAGTTGGGCATCTCCGGTGCGGCTCACTCTTGGATTGCGTCCTACCTGACAGGTCGCTCCTACCAGGTGGCGTGGCGAGAATCTGTCTCCGCACCACGTGCTCTCACCACTGGTGTCCCCCAGGGCTCCGTTTTAGGCCCTCTCCTATTCTCGCTATACACCAAGTCACTTGGCTCTGTCATATCCTCACATGGTCTCTCCTATCATTGCTACACAGACGACACAAAATTAATCTTCTTCTTTCCCCTTCTGATAACCAGTTGGTGAATCGCATCTCTGCATGTCTGGCAGACATATCAGTGTGGATGATGGATCACCACCTCAAGCTGAACCTCGGCAAGACGGAGCTGCTCTTCCTCCCGGGGAAGGACTGCCCATTCCATGATCTCGCCATCACGGTTGACAACTCCATTGTGTCCTCCTCCCAGAGTGCTAAGAGCCTTGGCGTGACCCTGGACAACACCCTGTCGTTCTCTGCTAACATCAAGGCGGTGACCAGATCCTGTAGGTTCATGCTCTACAACATTCGCAAAGTACGACCCTGCCTTACACAGGAAGCGGCGCAGGTCCTAATCCAGGCACTTGTCATCTCCCGTCTGGATTACTGCAACTCGCTGTTGGCTGGGCTCCCTGCCTGTGCCATTAAACCCCTACAACTCATCCAGAACGCCGCAGCCCGTCTGGTGTTCAACCTTCCCAGGTTCTCTCACGTCACCCCGCTCCTCCGCACACTCCACTGGCTTCCAGTTGAAGCTCGCATCTGCTACAAGACCATGGTGCTTGCCTACGGAGCTGTGAGGGGAACGGCAACTCCGTACCTTCAGGCTCTGATCAGTCCCCACACCCAAACAAGGGCACTGCGTTCATCCACCTCTGGCCTGCTGGCCCCCCTACCTCTGCAGAAGCACAGTTCCTGCTCAGCCCAGTCAAAACTGTTCGCTGCTCTGGCACCCCAATGGTGGAACAAGCTCCCTCACGACGCCAGGACAGCGGAGTCAATCACCACCTTTCGGAGACACCTGAAACCCCACCTCTTTAAGGAATAGGATAAAGTAATCCTTCTAACCCCCCCCCCAAAAAAAAAATATATAGATGTACTATTGTAAAGTGGTTGTTCCACTGGATATCATAAGGTGAATGCACCAATTTGCAAGTCGCTCTGGATAAGAGTGTCTGCTAAATGACGTAAATGTAAATTACCTCCTCCCAGGTCCAGGACGTCCTCCACTCCCTTCTCTCCCGGGCCCAGGATCCCTGCTCCTCCTGGGCACGCTGCTTGGTCCTTTGGTGGTGGGAGATTCTGTCACGTTCATTGTATGAAGGAGCGGACCAAAGTGCAGCGTGTGTTTCGTTCCACATCTTTTATTTTGAATGTGAAACTATGCAAGACATACAATAAACTATAAACAAAACAACAAACTGTGACGAAGAGGTGCAACATGCACTAACTCAAAATAATCTCCCACAAACACAGGTGTGAAAAACAACTACTTAAATATGATCCCCAATTAGAGACAACGATGACCAGCTGCCTCTAATTGGGGATCATCCAAAAAACCCAACATAGAAAAACAAACTAGAACCAAACAACATAGAACAAAATACACTAGATAAACCCCACCCAGTCACGCCCTGACCTACTCTACCATAGAAAATAAGAGCTCTCTATGGTCAGGACGTGACAATTCCTCTCTGTTTGAGTCAGGTTGTTGAGTAGGCTAAATTAGCTTTATTAGCTAAGTAAGTGAAAGGTAAACTTAGAAAAAAATAATACAGAGAAATCTCTCTTTCTATGCTGCTTCTTCTTAATTGTTGAAGAAATTAATTTGTTCAGAACTCTTCAACTATTATCTCTCTTTGAGTCAACTACTCACCACACTGAGGTGTATGATCTTAATTTGATCACTCCTTTGATGCTGAGAATTTTCCTGCTTAGCAGGAAATGCAAACTTGTAGTGTACTCAATGTTTAAAAAGGCTTCTAAAGTTTGAAATGTACACTTTAAAATGTCAGACTTGATTTGCCCAAACAAAAAATTTATCAACCCCTACAAAGAAATGTCAATTAATTATAATCCACATAATAATTCACATTTCCTGTTGCTGCAGGATTATTTTCCTGCTGTAGAAAACGGGCTCACTGCAGTGCTAGCTAGCTGTATCTTGTGTTGTCAGTACTGTCGTGTCTTTGGCATCATTAAAAGTGAAGACTTATTTCATCAAATCAATTCTCTGTATTTATTATTACGTGATTAAACTAATCATGTAAATGCAATTAACTAGAAAGTTGGGCCACCAAGGAAAATCTTCAGATTACAAAGTTATACTTTTCCTAATATAACTCTTCAGATATTTTAATATCTGATCAATTAGTCTTCTTATGAATGAATTATTATTTACCTAACATCAGTCTCATTCCAAACGTTGTAAATTGTTGGTTATCTGCACGAACCCAGTCTTCACTATGAGTCATCCATACACCAATTGTCTTAATCATTTATTTACTAACTAACTAAATAATCACAGAAATGCACAAACAAACAAATAGTAGATATGGTTACAAGGAAATGATAAGGGAGGTTCCCTAGTGGGCTAAGCCGATATGACAGCTCAGTGGACAAAGGGAAGTGGGTGTGGACTGAGAACATGCGGGAAAGACCAGAGGGATCACTACACACAGTACAACTATAATTATATTAATACAAATGTGGTTCTTTTGCACATGAACGCTCACTCATTCGGGAATAATTGCAATCAATATATATTTACGCCCAGGTGTCGTCGTGATCTCTGTTGGAATCGTCAGTCCGTCTGCTGGAGAGTCAGTCCATCCGAGTCTCTCTCTCTTTTTGTTTCCCTGAAGATCAAAGTATTTCATGGTTAGAATGGATACTTCAGAGTACCATTCAGAAATGTTCTCATAGTATAGATGTTTCGGCAGTTGTCGGTGTTCGCAATCCTAGGTTATCATAATTTCTAGCTGCAGACTAGTAATTAGTATCTAAGATTTGCTCTTATTCTGTCGGGATCGATAGTCTCAGAGTTGAAACATTTCCAGCCGTGTAGCCAATGCTCCACGTGGTATGGTTAGGAATTCAATAACTATTCACAATCACAGCTCACACTGTGGGTTTGCTCAGTCTTGGTACTCAAACCTGTGTCACCTCAGCTGACACCAAGGTATGCATGGTCTGAAGAGGATTTCCTCAGTAGGGGGTTTTATTTGTAACTGTAGAAAAGGCTGTTCTATGAAGCCAGATCATGTCTGTGCTCACGGGGGCGGGCCAATGACTTAGTTAAACTTTAAAGGGAATACAATTCATTCACATTAAAGGTTTAACATCACATTACATCATTTCACAACTAGTTTAATCTTTACTCATTCATTTTATACAAGAATTAGACGCAAACCTCATCATTGAGAAATGTACACATTCAGAGAGTGAGCGAGAGAGAGGGGGATGCCACGATCTATACCCAAAAAGGGCCTGTCATGACTCCTGCCGATGGTGACTCCTCTCCCTGTTCGGGTGGCGCTCGGTGGTCGTCGTCACCGGCCTACTAGCTGCCACGATCCCTTTTTCCCTTTTCTGTTGGTTTTGTCTTTATTGGTTTCACCTGTGTTCTATTATTGATTAGTTGGGTATTTAAGCCCGTTTCCCCACCTGTTCTGTGTGCGGGCTTATTTCTGTCGTTCACTGTGTTTTGTGTAGTGGAACGTGTTTTTGGATCCTTGTATTTTTGATTACACCCTGTTGTTGTTCTTGGGTGTATACTCTCTTTGACGGTGCATTTATTAAAGCACGATAGCAAACACTCTTGTTTCCTGCGCCTGACTCCACACCCACTACATCAAGCGTTACAGGGCCACGTCATGACAGTACTATATTTGTTCATTGATCCTTTGATTGGCTAAACAACATGTCAGTTCATACTGTAAGAGCTCTGATAGGTTGGAGGACGTCCTCCGGAAGTCATAATTACTGTGTTAGACAATGGAAGGGGGTTAGAACCATGTGCCTCCTAGGTTTTGTATTGAAGTCAATGTACCCAGAGGAGGACGGAAAATAGCTGTCCTCCAGCTACATCATGGTGCTACCCTAGAGGGTGCTGTTAAGAATACATTCATTGCAAAACAGTGTGTTTTAATCATGAACATATTTGGTACAGTTTTATTTAAAAAGGAAAACTTTTTTAATGTTTCACTGTTTTTATTTTTATCAAATCCACTGCTGTAGAGATATTATCCGAATCCAAATGCAAGATATTGTGTTGGCTCTCGTAATTTATTTCATCATTAAACTAATCTTTATTACATTTTAGAACATTTTGAATAGGCTACAGCCTATACTATCTTGTTATTACTGAAAGGCACGCCAGAATTAGTGGGCTTCCAATTACAACATAATCCAGATAGAATCAGGAATTTCCCAGGGCAGCTGTCTAGGCCCCTTACTTTTTTCAGTCTTTACTAATGACATGCCACTGGCTTTGAGTAAAGCCACTGTGTCTATGTATGTGGATGAGTCAACACTATACACGTCAGCTACTACAGCGACTGAAATTACTGCAAAACTTAACAAAGAGCTGCAGTTAGTTTCAGAATGGGTGCAAGGAATAAGTTAGACATAAATATTTCAAAAACTAAAAGCATTGTATTTGGGACAAATCGTTCACTAAACCCTAATCCTCAACTAAATCTTGTAATGAATAATGTGGAAATTGAGCAAGTTGAGGTGACTAAACTGCTTGGAGTAACCCTGGATTGTAAACAGTCATGGTCAAAACATATTGATACAACAGTAGCTAAAATGGGGAGAAGTCTGTCTATAATAAAGCGTTCCTCTGCCTTCTTAACTTCTATGGGCTAGGCAAGCGTCCCACCTCTGGTACACCCTATCAACAACAGGTTAAATATCAAGAGCGCCAAATTTGAAAACAATTAAATGTCATAATTCAAATTTCTCAAACATACAACTATCTTACACCCTTTGAAAGATAAACATCTCCTTAATCTAACCACGTTGTCCGATTTCAAAAAGGCTTTACGGCGAAAGCATAAAGTTAGATTATGTTAGGACAGTACATTGAAAATAGCTGTGTGTAATGTTTTGTCAATGCAAAGACAGGCGTCACCAAAAGCAGAAAACCAGCTAAAATTATGCACTAACCTTTGACAATCTTCATCAGATCACACTCCTAGGACATTATGTTAGACAATACATGCATTTTGTGTTCTATCAAGTTCATATTTATATCCAAAAACAGCATTTTACAATGGTGTTGATGTTGAGAAAATAATTTTCCCTCCAATACCGCCAGTCAATCAGCACAACAAATTAATTACTATTCGAAACCATTGGTAAAATATTATATTGTCATTCAAAGAATTATAGATTAACATCTCGTGAATGCAACCGCATTGCCAGATTTAAAAATAACTTTACTGGGAAATCACACTTTGCAATAAACGAGGTCCTGTTCTCAGAAAAATAGGCTTGGCGATACAGACTAGGCGCCATGTTGGAGAGATCTAAAATCAAAAATACTATGTAAATATTCCCTTACCTTTGATTATCTTCATCAGAAGGCACTTCCAGGCATCCCAGGTCCATAACAAATGTAGTTTTGTTCGAAAAAGCTCATAATTTATGTCCAAAAAGCTCCGTGTTGTTAGCGCGTCCTGTAGGCTACTCAAAAACATGAACGTCGCCCGCCGGACTTGTCTTCACCAAAGAGGGGGAAAAAAAGATTTACGTTCGTTCAAACATGTCAAACGTTGTATAGCATAAATCATTAGGGCCTTTTCCAATCAGAACTTCAATAATATTCAAGGCGGACGATTGCATTCTCTTTTCAAACGTATTGGAACGAGAGTACCCAAACATGCACTCGCGCACCAGAGTAGTATTGGCCATCCGCTTATGACCAACGTTCCAAGTCTCTTGTTCGGTCAGTTTTCACAGTAGAAGACTCAAACCACTTTGTAAAGACTGGTGACATCTAGTGGATGGCGTAGGAAGTGCTCAATGATTAATAAGTCCCTGTGTGTTTCAATGGCATAGGCTTAAAAGTAATTCAACACATCAGGTATCCACTTCCTGTCAGAATTTGTCTCAGGGTTTTGACTGCCATATGAGTTCTGTTATACTTACAGACACCATTCAAACAATTTTAGAAAATTCAGAGTGTTTTCTATCCAAATCTGTTAATAATATGCATATCCTAGCTTCTGAGTTGGTGTAGGATGCAGTTAAAAATGGGCACATATTTTTTTTTCTTTTCTCATTACTGCCCCCTAGCCCCAACAGGTTTTAACAGCACTATCAACAAGGCAGGTCCTACAGACCCTAGTTTTGTCGCATCTAGACTACTGTTCAGTCGTGTGGTCAGGTGCCACAAAGAGAGACTTAGGAAAATTGCAATTGGCTCATAAGAGGGCAGCACGGCTGGCCCTTGGATGTACACAGAGAGCTAACATTAATATGTCAATCTCTCCTGGCTCAAAGTGAAGGAGAGATTGACTTCATCACTACTTGTATTTGTGAGAGGTATTGACATGTTGAATGCACCGAGCTATCTGTTTGAACTACTGGCACACATCTCAGACACCCATGCATACCCCACAAGACATGTCACTAGAGGTCTCTTCACAGCCCCCAAGTCCAGAAAAGAATATGGGAGGTACACAGTATTATATAGAGTAGAGCCATGACTACATGGAACTCTCAAGTTACTCATGCAAGCAGTAAAATTAGATTTCAAAAACAGATAAAAATACACCTAACGGAACAGCGGGTACTGTGAAGAGACACAAACACAGGCATAGACACATGCATACACACACACAACATACACACTATACAGTCGTGGCCAAAAGTTTTGAGAATGACACAAATATTAATTTTCACAAAGTCTGCTGCTTCAGTTTGTATGATGGCAATTTGCATATACTCCAGAATGTTATGAAGAGTGATCAGATGAATTGCAATTAATTGCAAAGTGCCTCTTTGCCATGCAAATGAACTGAATCCCCAAAAAACATTTCCACTGCATTTCAGCCCTGCCACAAAAGGACCAGCTGACATCATGTCAGTGATTCTCTCATTAACACAGGTGTGAGTGTTGACAAGGACATGGCTGGAGATCACGCTGTCACGCTGGTTGAGTTTGAATAACAGACTGGAAGCTTCAAAAGGAGGGTGGTGCTTGGAATCATTGTTCTTCCTCTGTCATTCATGGTTACCAGCAAGGAAACACATGCCATCATCATTGCTTGCACAAAAAGGGCTTCACAGGCAAGGATATTGCTGCCAGTAAGATTGCACCTAAATCAATCATTTATCGGATCATCAAGAACTTCAAGGAGAGCGGTTCAATTGTTGTGAAGAATGCTTCAGGGCGCCCAAGAAAGTTCAGCAAGCGCCAGGACCGTTTCCTAAAGTTGATTCAGCTGCGGGATCGGGCCACCACCAGAACAGAGCTTGCTCAGGAATGGCAGCAGGTAGGTGTGAGTGCATCTGCATGCACAGTGAGGCGAAGACTTTTGGAGGATGGCCTGGTGTCAAGAAGGGCAGCAAAGAAGCCACTTCTCTCCAGGTAAAACAACAGGGACAGACTGATATTCTGCAAAAGGAACAGGGATTGGACTGCTGAGGACTGGGGTAAAGTAATTTTCTCTGATGAATCCCCTTTTCGATTGTTTGGGGCATCTGGAAAAAAGCTTGTCCGGAGAAGACAAGGTGAGCGCTACCATCAGTCCTGTGTCATGCCAACAGTAAAGCATCCTGAGACCATTCATGTGTGGGGTTGCTTCTCAGCCAAGGGAGTGGCTAAGAACACAGCCATGAATAAAGAATGGTACCAACACATCCTCCGAGAGCAACTTCTCCCAACCATCCAGGAACAGTTTGGTGACGAACAATGCCTTTTCCAGCATGATGGAGCACCTTGCCATAAGGCAAAAGTGATAACTAAGTGGCTCGGGGAACAAAACATCGATATTTTGAGTCCATGGCCAGGAAACTCCCCAGACCTTAATCCTATTGAGAACTTGAGAACAAATGTATTTATATAGCCCTTCTTACATCAGCTAATTTCTCAAAGTGCTGTACAGAAACCCAGCCTAAAACCCCAAACAGCAAGCAATGCAGGTGTAGAAGCACGGGTGGACAAGCAGAGGCAGGTGGACAAACAAAAACCCACAAATTCTGACAAACTCCAAGCATTGATTATGCAAGAATGGGCTGCCATCAGTCAGGATGTGACCCAGAAGTTAATTGACAGCATGCCAGGGCGGATTGCAGAGGTCTTGAAAAAGAAGGGTCAACACTGCAAATATTGACTCTTTGCATCAACTTCATGTAATTGTCAATAAAAGCCTTTGACACTTGTAATTATACTTCAGTATTCCATAGTAACATCTGACAAAAATATCTAAAGACACTGAAGCAACAAACTTTGTGGAAATTAATATTTGTGTAATTCTCAAAACTTTTGGCTACGACTGTACACACACGAAAACATGGATTTTGTGTTGTAGATATGTGGTAGTGGAGTAGGGGCCTGAGGGCACACACGTAATGTGTTGTTAAATCTGTTGTGAATGTATTGTAATGTTTTTAAAATTATATATCTGCCTTAATTTTGTTCCTGAGTCCAATGGAGGCAAGCTTTACAGCACTCCAGCCGATGCTTAGCATTACGCATGGTGATCTTATGATTGTGTGCGGCTGCTCAGCCATGGAAACCCATTTCATGAAGCTCCCGACAAACAGTTATTGTGCTGATGTTGCTTCCAGAGGCAGTATGGAAGTCGGTAGTGTTGCAACCGAGGACATGCGATTTTTACGCGCTACGCACTTCAGCACTCGCCGGTCCCGTTCTGTGAGCTTGTGTGGCCTACCACTTAGCGGCTGAGCAGTTGCTGCTCCTAGACCTTTCCACTTCATAATAACAGCACTTACAGTTGACCGGGGCAGCTCTAGCAGGGCAGAAATGTTACGAACTGACTTGTTGGAAAGGTGGCATCCTATGACGGTGCCATGTTGAAAGTCACTGAGCACTTCAGTAAGGCCTTTCTACTGCCAATGATTGTCTATGGAGATTGTATGGCTGTGTGCTCGATTTTATACACCTGTCTGCCAAGGGTGTGGCTGAAAAATCCACTAATTTCAAGGGGTGCCCACAAACTTTGTATATATAGTGTATATCATGCCAAGTGATCCTGACAGTCCAGAATCCCTTCCCAGAGAAATGGGAAGTCCATAATCCCTTTCCACCGAAGGAGTGGGAAGTCAAGAATCCCTTCCCTTTGAAGGAGTTCCAGAATCCCTTTCCACTGAAGGAGTGGGAAGTCCAGAATCCCTTCTAATTGGAGAATCAGGGGACATGGGAGGATCCTCCAAATGAAGAAACTAGTCGTGAAAGAAGCCCCTAACATGTATGTAACGTATGCAGGCCCCTGGCCCTTTTTTGCGGTATCTCAGCAGATGAGTTTTAGATTACTGTAGCCAAAGATCAAAAGTCTGTTATTTGCACCATATAAATACAGCTGGGATATTTAATTTTCCAAATAAAGATTTACATTTTTTTCAATGTAGAATAACGTTAACAGAATGTTAATTACTCAATCTTTCAGAATGTTCAGATATAACTTAATTATATAAAATGCTTGGCTAAATGGCTTATACACTTCCCTCTGTATGTATTTAGACAGTGAAGCTAACATTTTGATTTTGGCGCTATACTCCAGCATTTTGGATTTGAGATAAAACGTTTCATATGAGGCGACAGTACATAATGTCACCTTTTATTTGAGGGTATTTTCATACATATCTGTTTTATAGTTCAGAAATGAAAGCACTTCATGTATCTAGTCCCCCCATTTGTACAAGTCATAAGTATTTGGACAAATTCACTTATAGTTATAAGGGCACAGGGCGAGACTCAGATGCAGACACGGGAGGCAGATGGTTTGAGTCTCTGATATTTATTAGTATCCAAGGGACAGGCAAAAAAGATCATAACAAGGTCAAGAGTCCAGGAGGTACAGAGTGGCAGGTAGGCTCAAGGTCAGACAGGCGGGTTCAGAGTCAAAACCGGGAGGGCTAGCAAAAACAGAGAAAAGGGGAGGGGGGGAAAAAAGCAGGCGCACAGAGTAACACGCTGGTTGACTTGACAAAAACAAGCCGAACTGACACAGACAGACAGAAAACACAGGTATAAATACCCAGAGGATAATGGGGAAGATGGGTGACACCTGGAGGGGGTGGTGACAAGCATAAGGACAGGTGAAACAGATCAGGGTGTGACAATAATGTATTAAAGGTGTCAAAAAGTATTTGGTCCCATATTCCTAGCACACAATGACTATATCAAGCTTATGATTCTACAAACTTGTTGGACGCATTTGCAATTTGTTTTGGTTGTGATAGGGGATGATGTTTTTCCCATTAGGAAATGAATGGTCATTTTGGAATCACTTTCATAGTAAGTAAAATTAGATGTTTCTTAATAGGTCTACATTAAAGGGGGGCTAAACTTCCTGATTTAGCCTCGATTTCAATTCTCCTCATTAGGAAATGTGACTGAGAACGTGATTTGGGGTGGGTGCCTCTTGTGTGTGTGTTCGAAGGTGGGAAGCGTTTGTACTTTCACTCTGCCAAAACATTAGAGTTACAGTCACTCACCCTTCTAGATAACTTGAAACAGTCTAACCAGGTATTGTGTCTGGATGTAGCCTAGACTAGCTGGCAAACTAGCCAACTTGTTTCGCCAATTAGCTTCAGCCGGCAGGTGTGCAACCATAGGCTATCAAAAGTCAAACCAATTTTGCTATCTATAAATCTACTTATGGACTGTCAAAAAATGACACAACGTAAAAAGGACCATTTTCATGTTGCACATGTTTTAGTTGTCCCATTAAATACTTTCAATATTTGTTTATTTCTAAAATGTAAAGTTGGTTTGAGGTTGTCATTCAAATTTGGAGTTATTGACATAAAAACATTTTCACATTGTGTAATTTACTAATGGTCCCTAACTAGCCCCATCGGGATATCTAATGTCAAACCAAATTGACCATCGGCATTTCGATCAAGTCGTGTGCAGCTCTGCTCTGAATTGATGAGTACTTGGGTGCTGCCAGCTGTGGGCAGGATTGAAATAAACCAAACCAAAGATTGTCTATTATATTGACAAGATAGATGTGAGCGCTCTAACAATGGAAATGCATGTCCTCAAAGATGGAAGGTGGGTGGTAGGAGGTGAGATCAGGTTGAACCATTCTAGCCAATGAGAGGGAGGATACCCGTGTGAACAACAGGCCATAGAGATAGAGGACTCATCTTTGTATCTGTGCGTTACAGTGTCTGTGACAGCATTGGCAGCGCCATCGAGGCTATCTCCACTTTGAAGTAGAACACCTTCTTCTTCATTGGATGATTGGGCCCAACTCATAGGAATCCCCGCCCAGTTGACAACTATAAATGCTTGAAGCCAGGATTGGCATCAATTCTATTTAAATTCCAGTCAATTCAAAAAGTGAATACAATTCAAATCTAAACTGTTCCTAATTAAAAAGCATTGAAGATAATTGGAATTGGAATTTTAGTGTACTTCCTAAATTGACTGGAATTGAGCCCAACCGTGGTGGAAGCACTCAATGGCAATGTCCACGCTAAAACTGGTTACCATGATGAGTCCTCTATCGCTATGACAACAGGCACAACTCCGATATAAAGTCGGGGGGTTTTTTCAGTCTTTTTTTCCCAAAAATGTAATCCCCAGGGCTTAGACTTTTAAAGTTTAGTGCCAAAAGTAGAAGAGAACTAGCACACTGTACTCTCTGAGAACTGGATTTGCCTAACCCTGCTTTACTGTAGACACAATTGTGGATTTGAAAGAACAAGATGTGTAATCAATATAGTGAAAATGACATGATGGAGCTCTTGTAACCCTACCATATTGGTAATAGAAATTCGTTTAGACACACACTTTAGAATTCAGTCAATATCTATTCCTCTATCTTGTTCCAAGTGGTGTCTTTTATCCCACAGGGGGAAGGGGTGTGTGTTTGGGACAGATGGAATACGGGTGCCCATCTGCTCCCTCAAACACCCCTTCTTTAGAGAGCAATGCCCAGCTCTGGCAGTAAAACCCAAACGGTTCTTCATCCAGGCCTGCCAAGAGACCAGCTACCAGGTAGAGACAGTAATTAACTCCTCAGTACAGATGGAGGTGCAGGGAGAGGGGCGTTACGAGGCAGACGGTGGCACCATTGAGTCCATCCTCTCGGAAGCTGATTTCCTGGTCGGCATGGCAACAGTGGACGATTTCAGGTCATTCAGGCACAATCGGGAAGGTACTATCTACATCCACTATGCAAACAGCTGGGGAAGAAAGGGGCTAGGTGAAAGGGGAGGAGCTGTTGACCGAAGGGGAGAGTGGGGTCAGGTATTTTACCTGTATGCAGTTTTGTGATGTGTATTTTGTTTTTCTATGCAGTGAGAAGGACATCCAGTCAGTGTTGTCACTTGTGAATGGTGAGGTCAGAAAAAAGTATTTGACGGCCGCAAACAGTCTGAGTTTGATTCCATCCTCTGCAAAACACTCTAAGCAGTCATTCTAAGGGAACCTGCCGAGAAAATGTCATTCATTCAGGGCAGGTTTTTGAGCCCCACCTGTTTTTAGCCCCACATTTTTGGGGGGGCTTGACTGTTTTGCATGTTATTTTGGCATTAATACATGTCACATATCAGTTTGAAAACAATGTAAAAAAAAATAGATATCATTGAGTTAATAAAGCTGCATACAAACATGGTCTATGTTTTGTTTTCTTGAGTAAAGCAGCTCCAAAACGCAGGTGTTTCAGTCTAGCTCAGTGCTTTCTGTGGTGGTGGGGCAAGCCATCAGAAAATACGGAGCGTTGCGCCGTGATTGGCTCAGTGTTCTGTCACTACGTCACCGCCAAGTCTAAGGTTAGAGCTAGAAAATTCAAGCCCCTTGGGTGCTGCCATAGAGTTACATTAGAAGTGCCCATCCATGAAGGCTCAAGGTCATTGGCGATAGATAAAGTTACATCAAATCACGTTATATTTACAGTAGCTTTGATTGGACTGATCATACTTTCAAAATCTTAGCTAGCAGTCATCATCATGAATCAAGTCGACAATCTACTGGCAAATCCTTTTTAATCCTTGTCATATGAAGAGAAATTATAGATAAAATGTATCGGTGCTCATCGGCCATTGGACATAAACATTACACAACAAGTTGGAAATTGCAAATTCAACAATGAGTGGTTTGAAAGGAATCAGTGGCTAACTGCAAGCATTGCAAAGCAATCATTAGACTGCTATTCAGTGGAGTGGCTGTGTGGTCCCAAGTCTAAATTAAGGGTCTCTTTTCCTAGTTTAAAATTATAAACATTCAACATTGGCCATGCTGTCAATAAAGCATGATTTGTGCCACGCTCAAAACAACTGTTAACACTGAACTGCAAAATCTGACTTTAGTGAGTTCAAGACAACTGGGAACTCAGGAAAAACGAGCTACGACTGGGAAAATAAGTTTTGAACTTTCATTCAACTCAGAATTGTAAATCCGGAACTCGGGCCTCTTTCTAGAGCTACGACCTGAAGAGCACTGCCGTATACATGATTCAACCTTGTTTTAACAGAGTTCCCAGTTGTCTTGAAAGCACCATATATCCAGAGAACGCCAGACTTTGATTTTTTTTAACAATTTATTTCACCTTTATTTAACCAGGTAGGCTAGTTGAGAACAAGTTCTAATTTGCAACTGCGACCTGGCCAAGATAAAGCATAGCAATTTGACACACAACAACACAGTTAGAAAATAGAACATTCATGACCCCCACCTCCACTACACTCTCTGACATCCTGTTCTGGTGTCAACCTCAGCCAGCAGAGGCAACCCTCTCTCGGTCCTTCTCTGCTCAAATAGGGCTTTCAAAACCTCTCTTTGATCAGGACAAATTGACGACCTTCTTTGTCCTAAGAACAGAATGACACTTGTTAAGACATCCTAATCCAATGTTATATATGGATCAGTATACATATCACAGATTCCATATGTCGTGACGTTGTATTAGTTAATGTGACGACTGCTGCTCATCGAATGATTAACGGTTTATAATTGCGTGATTAAATGAATTAAGCAATGAATCAAGCAATTATTAACTCATTAACCTGGGGCACCATGGGAACATTGTTTTGATTGAGTTTCTATTTCCCAAATTAACTCAAAGGATATCAGAATATCGATTACAACAGTCGCTAAATTAATCAATTTCCTCTGCAGTCTCATAATCTGAACGTCGTACAATCCGGGAATCTGCACGGACCCGGGCTTTACCACTGAATTTACCACACCAATCTTAGTTGATTATTTATTTACTAGCAAGCTAAAATGATGATAAAAATACACATACACAAAACACAGTCTAGCTATTGATTAGGACTTAGTATAACGGGCCAACACACTATGGCGCTTGTTACCCAAAATGGGGATTTTAAAGAGAGAGAAACAAAGGAAGTACACGAGAGAAATATACATTTGGGTTCATTTGTCAGCCATGCTTATTTAACTAGCCTTGCCCCGAACTGCCGCTCTTATGGGTCAGAATATAATGATGTAATTACGTGTTGGAGGTCTCAGGTGGGAAGCTCCGCGTGGGTCGTTTAGGCTTCTAAATGACGCACTTCTCCGGCGCAACTCTCTGGTTGTCCTCACGATGTCAGTGTCCTTCTTGGCTAAATGGTCTGATCCCTCGCCCTTGATCTGAAAGGGGTCTTCTGAGGACAGACAGCTCTGTAGCTCAGAGCTCACAGCTTCGGCCCGAACGGGGTCGATACCACGATTCAATGGAGAGTGGAGGCTGGGTGGTTCGGCTTGAATTCACCCGCTTAGACACAGCTACTCGTCCGTAGCTCGTGTAGAAAAATATTTCTTTGTCTTCAACCTTGTGTTTCGTTTTGGGGTTCGTCGACTTTGTTAGACCTTAGCTGCAGCTTGGGGTCAATAGTCTCCAATGTTAATTCTTCACTCTCCTGTCTTATACCCTCGGGTCAGAAGTGGGTGTAACCGCCTTTAGGGCAATTCTCTGGGCGGACCAAGTAAAGGGGGCAAGGCTTTGGCTCTAGAAAATATCCAATTTTAGACACTAACTTCACATTTCATCTTTACCAAAACATTCTGTTTGATTTGGATATTTTCTACACAACGTACAATGTATAAACATCAGGCATATACTGGGAAAACTCTTAAAGGTACAATGTTTTCATAATAACGTAATCTCTTAACCTTTAAAAACAAATACAAAAGTTACATACATTTTAATATTCCACTTTTCGTCATAACCACCATTGTGGCTGACGGAAACCATTGTTCCAAAGTCCCTTTATTGCATGTTTAATGTTCTGAGGCCAGTTCTCCATTGTTAGGACAAAGGAATTTCTCTGTGGCCTAAGTTTTATTATGGGCGTGAGGTGTCATAAAACCCCCACATCTTCAGACCCCTAGATCTCTCCTCCTCTGTTGGGGGTTTGGGAGATAATCTGTAGGGTGGTGGTCTCCTGTACCCTGACCTGATCAGGACAGTCATGACACATATGAGAAGCAGGCCATAATCAGCTGAGAAATCACACAGGAATAATACAAGATTCCACGCAAGGCAAGCCCCATGGCAGATGATACTTACTTCACATTATTCACATCCAGCCATAGGTACCGTTTGGTGCAATAAGGCATGTTTCTGTAAAAGCTATGTGCCCTTAGCCATTAACATACTAAACAACCTAATACACTGATTATTGCTAGGACTTACTAGTGAGGTTGTTTCCATGATATGTGGTCTGATGCGGTACACTATTGTTATGTTACTGTGTTGTGTTAATATTAACATGGTGATTATGCTTCTGTTTGTAACTAACTTTGTGACAATGGGCTGTAAAATTAGAACAAACTTTATTCATCAAGGACATTTACATGTACCAGAATTTGACCTGGTGACATGGTGCTTATATACAATATATGGAGTATACAAATATTGTGCTGGAGTATGGTGATGTTCAGCTTGTCAGTTGCATCAAAGAGCTTGAGAAGGAGCTTGAGCGAGTACATTGCAGATGACTATATTTTGTCACCCCCTTTTTAGCCATGGGTGGAGACTTTAATGGAATGTAGACAGGAAGCCATAATTTTACTCCTCAAAGACATGAGAGATCCATCATACCCTCTTCACGACCTCCCTCCATTCAGAGAGCACTAACAGGTCACTGTGTTACAGTTCACAGCTTCTCAGTTCCACCTGCTAGGACAAAGCCATTCCAACTATTTCCAACATTCTGCTATCAGACTATACTGGTAGAGATACATTTACCGTCTACATGATTCTATGATATATTACAGCTGTATAATGTCTGTTTTTATTCATGTATTTTTGCGGTTCTATATTGTTTTGTCTCTTGCAATTTAAGAATCAATGCAATTCACACTATGCCTTCAAATGATCTACTTGTCTACTAACAAATTCAAACTTAAACCTTGTGAGAGTTGTTGCCTATCGTGCTGTAACAAAAGCAAGTACCACCAACTCTGATTTTGTGGTAAACAGTGTGACAGACCAATCTCCAGAGTGGCGCAGTGGTCTAAGGCACTGTATCTCAGTGCTAGAGGCGTCACTACACACACCCTGGTTTGAATCCAGGCTGTATCACAACATGCCGTGATTGGGAGTCCCATAGGGCGCCGCACAATTGGCCCAGCGTCGTCCGGGTTTGGCCGGTGTAGGCCGTCATTGTGAATAAGAATTTGTTCTTAACTGACTTGCCTAGTTAAATAAAGGTTACACTTTTTTATTAGAATCTAAAGACACTACAGCCAAATGAGATGGGAGACCACGACCAGTCCTTCACATTATTCTTTTTGATCTTTCTAGTGAGTGGTGGCAGTCTTTCTGAATTCATAAAGTAGAATCTGAGTCGGCCATTGGTCAATGGTCAATGCGCAAGACTGCTCTCTACACATGAAAACAAAACTGAAACTATAAAAGTGCAAATGAGCCATCATGGGGCAGTGTGCCCACAAAAGCCTGGGACTTGGCTGGAGACAGTACAGGGTCGTATTCATTAGGCACCAAACAGAATGAAAATGGACTGAAACTGCAAGGGACTACCTAGTTTTCCATTGCAAATGGGAATTTTGCTATGGTCCGCACCAATGAATACGAGCTAGTACTTACATAGGTTACAACAGTGCTACCTAACCCTCTTCCTGGAGATCTACCATCCTGTGTGCATCAGTGGCGTGTATTCATGTATGCCAAGGGAAGCCAGGCTTTCCAAAATATTTGACCAATAAAAATGATATAATAATTTATCTCTCATCTCTCTGTGTTTCATAATTTTCAGTCCATTCGCAAGTTGTTGAATCTCAACGGAGATATCATCTGAGCGAGGGAAACAGCGCCCCTCTGTCTCAGTATGTGTAGGCCATGTATATGAAGCTGTCTGGACCAAAAGATGTCTGGACATGTTGCCGCCATAGCATTTTATTGATTAATGCCATCATGAATTTGGCGTCCCTAAAATAATTTGCCAATCAGTGTTGAGCTGAACTCATCTGTGGGCTGTCCTGGTGCAGCGAAATGCCCCCCAAGGGAGGCCAGTTTGGATTTGGCTTCAGACCAATCAAATCACTTCCTAAGCAAAATGTCATTTTCAGAAAAACGTGTCTGTTTATGGTCAGATTGTGTTGATGTCCTGCAGTAGCTAGCTTGCAAAATTGGCCCTTTCCTAAACCATGGATGGAGATGGGGATTTGGACTTGTGGTTTTGACTTAATTCTCTGTACAGGCCAATGACTATGAGGGCGATTCTTATCTAACCATAAATGAATATGTTGTACCACTGGCCTGAGACGATTGAAGTTCAATATGTAGCCTAGATGTAGCCTAGTAGGCTCACGTTAACTAGCTATCTAACTCACTAACTTAGCTGGTTCATTGTTGCCCATTTGAGGAACTTAGGCTAGTGGCAAGCATTTTAGTTAGGTAGCCTATGACAACAAAAACTAAAAGTGTACTGTATGACAGAGCCATAGACCATTTTGCCAACATGAAAGAAAGGAGGATGGCATTGACATTCAATTACTCTACAAGTAGAGTCAGTCAACATTTTTTGTTTTACTTGCTTGCGTGCGAGCGCACACACACACACACAGAAATCAGTACCATGGACAGCCACATGATATTTATCAACATTGATTGGACTAAATCGTTTTTGGTATGTTTAAGTTTGTTTTAAGTGCATTCAGTGTATTAAACAAAGCATAGATAGCCTTGTTGATTTGATTATCGAAAATCAAATTTTATTAGTCACATGCGCCAAATACAACATGAACAACCTTACTGTGAAATGCTTACTTACGAGCCCCTAACCAACAATACAGTTTAAAAAAGATGGATAAGAATAAGAAATAAAAGTAACAAGTAATTAAAGAGCAGCAGTAAAATAACAATAGCGAGACGATATACAGGGGGGTACCGGTACAGATTCAATGTGCTTGGTCTCCGGTTAGTTGAGGTAATATGTACATGTAGGTAGAGTTATTAAAGTGACTAAGCATAGATGATAAGAACAGAGAGTTGCAGCAGTATAAAAGAGGGGGGCAATGCAAATAGTGATGTACTGGGCCGTACGCACTACCCTCTGTAGTGCCTTGCGGTTGGAGGCCGAGCAGTTGCCATACCAGGCAGTGATGCAACCAGTCAGGATGCTCTCGATGGTGCAGCTGTAGAACCTTTTGAAGATCTGAGGACCCATGCCAAATCTTTTCAGTCTCCTGTGGGGGAATAGGTTTTGTCATGCCCTCTTCACGACTGTCTTGGTGTGTTTGGACCATGTTAGTTTGTTGGTGATATGGACACCAAGGAACTTGAAGCTCTCAACCTGCTCCACTGCAGCCCTGTCGATGAGAATGGGGGCGTGCTCGGTCATCTTTTTCCTGTAGTCCACAATCATGTCCTTTGTCTTGGTCACATTGAGGGAGAGGTTGTTGTCCTGGCACCACACGGCCAAGTCTCTGACCTCTTCCCTATAGGCTGTCTCGTCGTTGTCGGTTATCAGGCCTACCACTGTTGTGTCATCGGAAAACTTAATGATGCCTGGCCGTGCAGTCATGAGTGAACAGGGAGTACAGGAGGGGACTGAGCACGCACCCCTGAGGGGCCCCTGTGTTGAGGATCAGCGTGGCGGAAGTGTTGTTACCTACCCTTACCACCTGAGGGCGGCCAGTCAGGAAGTCCAGGATCCAGTTGCAGAGGAAGGTGTTTAGTCCCAGGGTCCTTAGCTTATTGATGAGCTTTGAGGGCACTATGGTTTTGAATGCTGAGCTGTAGTCAAATTAATAGCATTCTCACATAGGTGTTCCTTTTGTCCAGGTGGGAAAGGGCAGTGTGGAGTGCAATAGAGATTGCATCATCTGTGGATCTGTTGGGA
The DNA here is from genome assembly GCF_901001165.1 of Salmo trutta. Lineage (NCBI taxonomy): Eukaryota > Metazoa > Chordata > Actinopteri > Salmoniformes > Salmonidae > Salmo > Salmo trutta. The sequence continues at coordinate 21,154,809 of NC_042970.1, read as the reverse complement.
CGGTATGCAAATTGGAGTGGGTCTAGGGTTTCTGGGATAATGGTGTTGATGTGAGCCATGACCAGCCTTTCAAAGCACTTCATGGCTACAGATGTGAGTGCTACGGGTTGGTAGTCATTTATGCAGGTTACCTTAGTGTTCTTAGTGTTCCAGGCCCTGACCAAATTGCAGACAATGCATTGCATCAACCAATAGTTGCATAGCATGTCATTTGCATGCCAGGTCATCGACTGTGCAGTCGGGCATTAGATTGTTATATCGAATGGGTTGCATTCCTGCCTGACTACATTGCAGACGCCTGCCAGATCTCACAACGCTTGGATAGGTGTTTAACATATCCTTCAAATCTTGTCTCATTGAATCGTGTTGGAAGTATGAAAAAATCCAGTATAGGATCCTGGTTTTGAATAGGAGTGTAGTTTTTTGTTCAAATATTATCTAGCACACCTAACTAACTGGCTGATAAGCTGAATCATGCTAGTTACTACAGGGTTTGGAGCAAAAACCTACAGGATGGTAGCGCTCCAGGAACAGAGTTGGTCAGCCCTGCAAAAGTGATTTGGATTATTTTTTATTTTTTTTAAGTAGAGGCCAATAAATCATCAAATAATTTGACCCAATTATGCTCATCTGTTAAGGTAACTATCCAAGCGTTGTAATACACCCATAAGTTAAGAAGCAGACACAGTGAAGTCCACCTTGAATGCACAAGTATGTCGACGTGCAACCTGCAACGTGCCAGCGGGCTAGCAATGTCAGTCAAACTAGCCAGCTGGGCCACGAGTTGCTGGGGCACGTTCAGAGATTACTTTTAAAAGTATGTTTAAGTTATTGTATTAATTTATGAGTTGTAAATGCAATGCTCACTTATTATTTCTTAATTACCATTTTGCTTCCTATGGTGGACAACGGCGGTCTGGTTTTCGGCCATGCTGTTTCATTGTCAGTACAGTACATCTACATCACAAAATGAAATCTTGATTTAACCTTCACAACAGAGGGTCAGGTGGCACCTCACTGTCTGATATTCTTGATTATATCATCTGATTGCTATTGTATGGGGTGTTCTCCTAGTCTCCTTGCTTGCAAATCTTTGTTTCCACATAAACAAATATTTTTGTCACAGTAGGGCGCTTAAGTACTGCCAAAAGTCAGAGCACAAAATTCAAATGAGCAGGTGAACAGATGCAATTATTGCTTGCAAATATTAAGTTGCAAGATTGCCAATGCGATTGAAACTACACGTTTGTTTTTTTCATGTTCACAATACATCAGTTACATGTTTGAGAATGTGTTTACAACTACAGATTACTATTTCATGTTCACCACTCATTAGTTAGGCCTACACACTTCCAAACTGTTTACAACTACAAATCTATTCTACACATCATATCATTAGGCTTATATCAATGATTTACCTCAACACTGGCCAAGACAACTTGCAAATACTGGTGGTCGCGGGAGGATTTGAAGGTTTTATATATATATATATATATATATATATTCCCGCGACCCCTTAAAATCCTCCCGCGACCATATATATATATATATATAAAGGTAACCACCGCACCTAAGCTTTTATTTTGAAAGGATACCGGCGCATCGCTTTATTGTTGTTGACTGTACACACAGGCGTGCGTGCGCTGCACTGCTTATTGTTGCTGACCAGCTACGTTCGGACTCAGAGGGTTTTCGCGCTGCACACACTCACTGACTAATACAATAACGTTCTCGCCCCACACACACACACACACACACACACACACACACACACACACACACACACACACACACACACACACACTCACACACACAAACACACACACACACACACACACACACACACACACACTGATCCAATAAAAATGTCATTCTGCAACATTGTTTTGTTTTAGATGTGACACGTCCAATCAGATAATACATGTCTTCTTCTTCTTTAGCTGTCATTTAAGTAGGCTAGCTGTCAGAGTAAAATCACGGCCAACTTTTTAAAACGTGCAGCTCCCTCTTTATCTACTGCTCCTTCCAATGTCAACAACAAGGCAGACAACCCTGTTCCTGTCAAGAAGAGAAAATACGACACCCGACTTCAAATACGGTTTCACACATGTAGAGGACAGGCATGGTGAGTGTAGACTGCTGTGCGTCCTATGCAACGAGCTGTTAGCTAATGAGGGCATGAAACCCTCCAAACTGTAAAGGCATCTGGACACCAAGCATCCAAGCCACGAAGATAAGACAGCTGACATTTTTTTAAACAAGTAAATCTCTGGAGGTGTCACAAGATTCATTGAATAACGTATGCACGGTACAAGAAAAGGCACTTCGCGCATCGTACCTTGTAGCCCAGCGCATTGCTAAGTGCAAAAAACTCACGCCAGCACAGAGGATCTCATACTCCCTGCTGCAAATGATATGTGCACTGAAACCTTCGGAGAGTCAGTCGCCAACAAACTTAAAACCATACCACTATCCAATGACACCATGAGGAGGAGAATCCAGGACATGTCTGAGGACAACGCGGCAGACATCAGAGCACATCAGTGCAAATGCCCATTACGCACTGCAGCTTGATGAATCCACATGTTCGGGTGGCTAACCATGCAATTCTAATGGTCTATGTGTTGATGATCAGTTACTTGAGAAGGAGACCAAGTCAAGACGCCGGACAGGGTGGATTCAATTATCGTAAGGCAGCTTTATTAAGATACAAAGATATTTGGCGTAGCGTGCACGGACTCGTTCTGTCACCTCTTAAGGAGTCAGCAGAAGAGAGCCCCGAAAACATGTTGTGTTTACATTTTATACAGTGTAACAATAATGAAATGACGTAGGTTGAGTCTGGTAGATTCGCTCTCCTGACTGGTCGATGAGTGTTGAGGGCGGTCCCGTCCCCGACTAATGTCGACTTCTCATTGGCTCTTGACAGTGTTCTTTGTTCTTGAAACCCAGCCCTCAGGGATGTGTGTGTGTGTGTGTGTGTGTGTCAGGAGTCTACTCAGCCTACACTACTTCTAGCTTATCTTCATGTGTGTACCCGAGAGTCAGACACCCAAGGACAGTGCCTGTTTTTATGCTACAGTTAGGACAGTTTCTGCTACCAGCCCCTCCCGTACACCTGTCCCTGAGCGGCCCCACAACCAGGCATTGTGTGTGTGTGTGGGTGGTTAGGATTGACTGTTCTGCAAGATGTTATCTTGGTATAATGATTGTGTAAGGTTACTGGCAGTGTTTAGGCAATATCGCATTAGTATCAAGAGACATAAAGAATATATTTATTACAAATCCCCCTCTTCACGTCTCCAAAGAGACGTGACCACCAAACAAGTTTAAAAGTAAATTTGCAGAAGCACATTTTTAGTCCCCCTCTTCACGTCTAAAAGACGTGACAACTTCCGGCTACACCTAACATGTGCTGGGTACCAGTCACCCAGGAACTTAAAACCTTCACACCCGGAAGAATAACATTACACGAACTGATTACACAAGGTTGGAGTAAAACACAAATTTGTCAAAGACAAATTTTGTGAGTCCCCCTCTTCACGTCTCACAAGAGACGTGACACATCTAGTCTTGAAATATGTAAGTAGGTTCTGCTTCCTCAACAGTAAACCAATGATCATTGCCCAGAGCTGGATTCAGTGTCCTCTGGGGTCACTTCCATCAAAGGCATCATTCCGGTTGCCCATCTGCTCCGTTATCAATCTCTCCAGAATCCTGGAAATGAGACCTCTCGCACACGGGACCAAACAACAACCACACAACACAAACACTCATACCGGTGAAAGCAGCCCATAATACAGTTCTTACAACACTTTTCCATTTACCAAACATGGGCTGTGTTATCAGGAATGTACGTACAGCAATGAACCTAATCATTCTACCTACACCATCCTCCTTTGCCAATAACATATCGAGAGTCAGTCTATTTTACCAGGTCATGAGGGGGGTGGCGGATAATTGGTCAGAGAACCTCTTTACTGCATCCCCGTTTTCATTCATGAATCTCTGTTGATTATAAAATATGTCATTAATCCCATCCACATTTTTATTTGTTGTCAACCACCAAAATAATGTAGGGTTAAAAACTTCACATATTTGATTCATAGCTTTGTATTCATCTGGAACTTTCCTGAGGATGCCAATAGCATCCATCTAGACAAAGCTACTCCCATCCTGGTCAAAACTCCTCCTGTCCCTACTTTAGCCTCCTATAACTGGCCTCTGATGACTAACTCGAACTGGTTGGACCAATAACCCCAGGGCGCAAGGTCCTAACCACCCTTTGTGGTAATTTCCGTCGTATGCGGCCTTTGCTGGTACTAGCCCACCCTTCATCAGTTATAGGTGCTGTGAGGTTAAACATTTCCTATTCATCTTTCAAACCTAAGTCAGTCACATTCACGATTACTTTCAGCCATTATAATCATCTAAGTTCTCGGTGCCATTCTTGTATCTATAACACTGGTATTCATCCGGAATTTAGGTGAACCGAGGTGGGTTGGCTGAGTACTTCAATCTGGCCAACCCCAATTCCTGTACAGTTGTCTGCTTCCCCAGGAAATTGTTTAATGTTTACCTTAAATTCTACATCTTGATTTTCTTTAATGCCTTATTCTGTATGTCACTCATCAGTGTATTATATAGTTTATCTTCTACTTCTTCTCAATGACAACGGTATCGTATGATTAGTACCAGAAGGTGGTGGATCAATGTATCAGTCAGATTAGACTATGATGCAGCTCAGAGTCTCTACTCTTCCCAAAAACCGCCAACCCTCTCCTGCCCTTAGTCTCTCTGCTAGGTACCACCCCATACTCACACCTCTATGAGCACACACAGTGATGAACGGTCGGGATAGGAAATCTTCGTTAAGGAGGTAACCCCCGGACCCTATTGGTATCGGTTCTTCTCCTAACTCTGTGTGTGATCAGCAGTGGATATGTGTACATACCTTCTTGCAGTGGATAACGTGGACCCAAGTGACTCTCTCAGCTTTTCTAATGGCAAAGGCAGTGGTTTAACAGAACCTGGTATGGGCCTTCCCAACGGGACTGCTTCCAGTTTTTTTCTCCCCAGGGACTGGATCCACACCCAGTCTCCTGGTTGGATTGAGTGTATCACCTTCTCCTGTAATTAACCTGTTGGACACAAAATCTTGGACATACGGGTTTGGTTAACAAACAGCCTTCTCATGTGTTCTGCTAGTATTTCTTCAACTTCTATGTGTACCTGTTCTGGTATCTCTAACTCTGTCATTCTATAGGCTCTACCTGATTAGCTAAAATGTCATCCATCATTTGAAGAGAGAGATCCCAGTAAACCAACTCTAGGGATAATATCTTGACCTAATATTCTAGCTACCATAATCATGTCCACCAAATAAGTTGGGAACGCTTCTACCCATTTGCAATACTTATCTGTTATTGTGAAACACCCCTTCTTCCCCTCAATTTGGAATAGTTCAATAAGTCAATTTCCAAATGTTGGAATGGGTATTCTACAAAAAATGTTTTTGTTTAAGTAATTATCCTACCTGTTCTATCGTCTGCTCTACCATACTCCCCCTATTTATACATGGCTCAAGCCATGTATCAATATTGCTGCATATCTAAACAAATTATCCTTATGTCAGCCCTTCTCTTGTAGGATTGCCCCCTTTTATTTTCCACATGTCCAATTCTCCCTGGGGCCTTCATCCTCAGCTATTCTGTAACAATTCTCTGTCAAGTGTTTTATCTTCTTTAAGATGTATCTGTGCTGTTTTGTATGGTTTTAAATGTCTATGTGCTTGTCTATATTAATAGTAACTTTTCTCTCCTTTCTTATCTCACCAGTTCTAGTCAATGCTACTATTTCGGCCTACTGTGCAGAATAGTGTCTGGGCAATGGTTCAGTGTCTAACACCTGAAACCAACTAAGCTTTCATTGCTCTTTTAGTTAGGGTAACAATTACTTTCAACAAAATGATCATATCTCCTCCTAGCGAATTTACCAAACATAAACTTAAAATCAAACCTAAAATACATGCCTGCCAATGGAGCCGATAGTCTCTCCATGAATTAATATCCTAAAGCTAAGTGAACCAAATTCTCTTCCTATCTACTCCTGCTGGCCCCCAACTCTCAAGGTTACAGCAGTGCAGGGGAGGATCTCTCTGTCTGCCCTTCTATCTGTCTCCAGCTTTTTCTCATAACAGAAAGTATCAAATCTGGGTTGTTTCCAAATATTGACTAAATGTCTCATTGTCTCCTTGGTTGCACTCCTGAACTTTAGAAAAATCAACCTGTCTAGATATTGCATATCTACTAAAATGTATCTCGATACCCTCAATAATCCTGGATCACCTACAGATGTCATGTATCCCTGTCCTGTTGACATAAGTCTACCATTATTAAACTTATTCACAACAAAATATAGTAATACTAATATATCAATTCCACAGCCTTGTTGTGTTAAATCTCTTATACTGAATTCAACAACAGCTGACTTCCTAAGGGAAAATAAATGTATCTACATCATGTAAAAAAATACCCCTGCTACTGGTCAAAATATTTTCAAATCACATAATCAGATCAAAATAACTCATCTGATTTACTCCACCCAGAAAAAATATTTTTCCCTTATTGTTCTAGGAAAATAGAATTAAAGAAGCCTACTCTTAGTCTAAGGCTTTGCCCTTTTAGTCTTCTCATTGGTTCAAATTGTCAATTGTGTCTAAGAACTTTAACTCATCATAATTATCAGTTCTACAAATTCCCTTAAAATCAATATCACCAATGACCTTAATTCACCATCCAAATGGCTTTTCAATGTGGCTGATCAGACCACACAGGAAAAGTCACCAGAGGGGTTAAAAAGTCATTCCACCCTTTCAGAACCGTGTTTCTTACTACATTAAACAAATTAAAGCTAAGAACTTTATCTACATTTGTATCCCAGGTTCCCAGAACATCCCTTATCAAAATTTTTTGTGTGTTTATTAAAACTCAGAAAACAAAACTTCCAAAATGCCATGTGTGTATACCCCTTTAAGATATCCTGTCCCTAGGATTTTTCCAAAGACAGTTAAGCGCTCCATTTTCCATAAAATAACCACCTGGTCAGCATTTCCTCATACTACACCGATTCAAAAACCCAAACGTTAACTACAAACAAAACCTAAAAATACTTTATAATTCCATTATACTCCCCCCGGTCATTAGTTTTAAACTTAATTGAACATGCGCTACCCTTGGATACAATACTGTACTTCAAACCTATTAAACTCCCCTACTTTAACATACTACTTAACTAATTTAACCCAAGATTGCTTAAAACCTTAAACCCCTTCAGTTTGTCTGCAAACCGGCCCATTCTGTTTGCTAGGAATACCCTGCCATTATACACAACTGTGTTTAATGTGCACCGTCCCTGTAAAAATAAAATTAACTCCACCTGCAATTCACTTTACTAACTTAATATTTTTCCATGCAATGTTCAAATCCCCACCAGTGAGAGTTCCTAAGGATACTCCGGCAATGATTATGAAAATAACAAACAGGGGAGCTGATATCCCCAGCCTCTCCCAGGGAGGGAGATAACCCGACCCTGGGCGTGGCGCCTTAGGTCGTGGAAACGGGAGCTGTGGTCCCATTTTCCCCAACTAAGGTTTCAGTGGTTGGAATCGAATTTTAGGGCGCGCAAATCGGCCCTGGTTTCAGTCAAAGTTCTGGAAGGGGTTGGGGCCGGAGTGCAGTGTGTAAGGTGGTGCCAAGGCGCGCCTGATTTACCTTTGACCTGGACAGAGTGTGAAGTAACTTCCTTCACTTCGTACGGTCCAGTCCACCTGGGTTCTAGCCACTTTCTCTTGTGGACTTTGACCCTCACCCAGTCCCCAACTTTTACCTTCAGTGGTGGCGAGTCTCCCGACAGCTCCCCCTCTTGGACCTTCCGGACCTGCGCAGAGAGAGCTACAGAAAGTTCCGTCAGTTCTCACATAGTCAGACATTCCTATTCTCAGCACATCAAGAGGGGGCATATGACCTCCCTCCCTTGGTGGGCCAGGCATGACTCTCCCCGTCATTATCTCATGGGGAGAGAGATGGGTCCCCGCCCCTGGCGAGGCCCTCATGGCCATCAGTGCCAGTGGTAGGGCTTCCACCCAGGTTAGCTTCGAACCTGCACATACCTTAGCAATCTTAGCCTTAAGATTTTGATTTGCACGTTCCGCTAGGCCCTGAGATTGTGGCCTGTACACTGACCCGAATTTGTGTACAATTCCAAACCTTTCCTCCACCTGTCTCAGGTGTTTATTGAACTGATTTGGCATCTTCCCGTGCCGTTGGTATTGCCTCTACCCACCTAGAGAACCTGTCTACCATTACTAACAGGTACCTTTTTCCTCCCACCACGTTATCTGCTCCCATGTCTGTGTAATCTATACTAATGTCTTGGAAACAGGCATTGGGTACTGGGTAAGCATATCTGTTTTTTTATATGGAAGCGCCCTTCTAGTCTCCTCTATAGCCCTAACTCCTATTCTCAATTCTGCTTCAGCCTTTTCTCTGTTTTTAGTTCCTTGTTTCTTAAACATATGCCTCCTGTTGTCTTCCACTTCCCCTGCTATTCCTTTCTGCACTACCTCCTTCAACCCTTCTTCCATCACTATCAGCTGGCTTTTAGCGGGAGCTCCCCCGCTAAAATAGCCCGCCTGTGTCCATGTCAGTTTCACTTCCTCCCATACTTTTCTAATTGCTTTATACTGTTCTTCTCCTCCCACTCTATCCTGTATTTTTTGTTCCAAATATTCACTGAATTTAAGTTTGGTCGGCGGAATAGACGCCATATTTATTTATGAATTACCCACTATCCTTTGTATACTTAGCCCGTCGTTGGTCAAGACCAACGATGTATTCACCGTGCCGGCACAGTCTTGTCTTACCTCTGGTGCCCCACCCTCGTAAACAAAGTTATTTTGAAATATTAGGACTAATATTCTGAATAGGCTAAAACATTAACCCGGTCAATACCAACTCCCCGGTGATTACCTCAATTTGGTGTTCAATGTTATTTAGGTCCTCCTCGGTACTTACACATCAAACCCTTACTCAGTTCTATAGACAGACAGATCGCACACCCGGGCTGAAACCCAAACTATTGGTATCGCTTCGCGCCTTCGGGGTACGTACAAACAAAACGCTCTCAAAACAGGGCCGGAAACAGATTCCAGGCGCCCTGGAGGCGCACGAATCCCTCCCTAAACAAAGTCTTAAACCGGAACTATTTCTAGATCTCCGGGACGAAACTAAACACGTTATCACAATACAATTTCGGGACTTCCGACCAAAATCGGCTTATCTAGCTACTTGCTACTCCAATCATTCCCTAAATGAAGTCTTAAACCGGAACCAGAATAAATTCCAGATCTCCGGGACGAAACTAAATAATTTTAACAGGATTATTATTGTTTGAGTTATATCTACTTTAACCGACCCACTTATGCTGAGTGTTCCCTCCTGGTCAGCCAGTTCAGGAGGCCTTCTCTAGTTAGCAGTCGTCACTATCAATGTTGTGCCATGTTCACAGGCTATCAGTTATCCGGGAAAAGTCATGATCACAGACTCCTTGACCCACACAGGATCGCCACACAGGCTCTCAATATTCTCTCGGTATTGCCATGATCACAGGCTCACGGTATCTCAATATTCTCTCGGTATTGCCATGATCACAGGCTCACGGTATCTTCACTATTATGCCAGACAGGCTCACAGATCCACACAGGATCACTCTATCCCGTCAAATATCTTTGTAATCAGCCTTAACAGAGTAATACAATTTGCATTAAATTTAACAACAATTCATACTCACACCCAGTACTACTGATCAAAATTTGGATAAGACTATAATACAATCTGCAGATTTCGTTTTAACAGGCTCTGCTTACCTTTTTTAGTCGAGCTCGTTGATCAGTTTCCCGGGGCAAGCAGAATCGCCGATGGCTCCTGCGGACAGGTCACCCGTCCTCACGAGATTGTCCTGGACTTGTCCCCTCTCACATCAACCATCTATGGACCGAATTCAGAAGTATGAAACCATCCTCTGCTACCAAGTTTTGTTGATGATCAGTTACTTGAGAAGGAGACCAAGTCAAGACGCCGGACAGGGTGGATTCAATTATCGTAAGGCAGCTTTATTAAGATACAAAGATATTTGGCGTAGCGTGCACGGACTCGTTCTGTCACCTCTTAAGGAGTCAGCAGAAGAGAGCCCCGAAAACATGTTGTGTTTACATTTTATACAGTATAACAATAATGAAATGACGTAGGTTGAGTCTGGTAGATTCGCTCTCCTGACTGGTCGATGAGTGTTGAGGGCGGTCCCGTCCCCGACTAATGTCGACTTCTCATTGGCTCTTGACAGTGTTCTTTGTTCTTGAAACCCAGCCCTCAGGGATGTGTGTGTCAGGAGTCTACTCAGCCTACACTACTTCTAGCTTATCTTCATGTGTGTACCCGAGAGTCAGACACCCAAGGACAGTGCCTGTTTTTATGCTACAGTTAGGACAGTTTCTGCTACCAGCCCCTCCCGTACACCTGTCCCTGAGCGGCCCCACAACCAGGCATTGTGTGTGTGTGTGGGTGGTTAGGATTGACTGTTCTGCAAGATGTTATCTTGGTATAATGATTGTGTAAGGTTACTGGCAGTGTTTAGGCAATATCGCATTAGTATCAAGAGACATAAAGAATATATTTATTACATATGTCAGACACGTCTGGGATAATAACTTCGAGGAGCAGTTTCTTTTTAGTGCTGATTTGCCCACCACCACCACTGCAGAGGCTGTATTTAACACAATGGATATGTACCTGGGCTCCGTGGGTCTGGCCTGGGCGCGTCGGTGACCACTGATGGGGCAGCTGCCATGAAGGGAAAGCACTCCGGAGTAGTAAAGTGGATCCTGGAGAGAGCACCGAGTGCGACGTGGAACCACTGCTTTCTACACAGGGAGGCATTGGCAGCGAAGGACATGGTACCTGAACTCCACGCCACTCTACAGGATAAGATTAAGTGTGTCAACTATATCAAAAAGAGTTCCAAGAAAAATAGGTGTTTCCAGGCCTTCTGCAGGGATATGGGGAGCGAGCACCAGCAGGTGCTTTATCATGCAGACGTTCGCTGGCTTTCAAGGGGTAAAATGTTGTGTCGCTTTTATGAGCTTCGCGCGGAGATTGCTGCGTTTCTTTCGGAAAACAAGTCACCTCTGGCCGAACATGTCGATTGTGAGGAATGGCTCGCGAAGGTTGGCCACCTGGAGGATTTTTTTAATCATCTCAATTCGCTCAATTGGTCAAAGAACAGGGACGGGAGCACAATCGATTTGAAGAGAGGGACAAAGTGGATGCCTTCAAGATGGAGCTCATCGTTTGGGCAAATCATGTTTCTAACGGAAGGATTGACATGTTTCCAAATGCTGATTTCGATATTCAGAATCTGATCAACAAAGCGCACAGCGACACTGAAAAAAAAACGTTAAACAGGATCTTGTTAATAAGCTGCAGGGAAAGTTTTGCGACTACTTCTCCGAGGAGAACAGGAGACAAGACGACTGGATACCGGACCCCTTTCGAGAGGCGATGTGAAGCGTCACTTTGCCAAGCAACGAAGATGATCAGCTGGTGGAGCTGTCATTTGATCGGGGACTGAGCATGCGCTTCCTGGAAATGACACTGCCAAAGTTCTGGTGCAGCGTAGTGGGAGAGTATCTTGCTCTCGCCTGTCATGCAATCAGAATCATGCTACCGTGCAGTACTACCTATCTGTGTGAAAGTGGCTTCTCTGCAATGTCTGTGCTGAAAACTAAAAGCAGAAACAAACTGGACAGCCAGCATGACCTCCGAGTTTCCCTGTCAACCATCACCCCAGACTTTAATAAACTTATCAAACTGAAGAAACACCCCCAGTTTTCACACTGATAGGCCACGAACACGCACACACAATACATAAATAAACAGGTCAATGAGTTATAGTTCAGTATGTTAATTCATTTTATTGAACTTTTTAATAACTACACCTTTAAAAAAAACTTTTGAAGGATGTGAAACTATTGCTAATTGATGGTTACGAAATCATAATCATTGTTGTTGACATAGAATCTTGACTAGAACCCAAAAATGTTATCATATTACTCCAGTGCTAGCGTCTCTACACTGGCTTCCTGTTAAGGCAAGGGCTGATTTCAAGGTTTTACTGCTAACCTACAAAACATTACATGGGCTTGCTCCTACCTATCTTTCCGATTTGGTCCTGCCGTACATACCTACACGTACGCTACGTTCACAAGACGCAAACCTCCTTACTGTCCCTAGAATTTCTAAGCAAACAGCTGGAGGCAGGGCTTTCTCCTATAGAGCTCAATTTTTATGGAATGGTCTGCCTACCGATGTGAGAGACGCAGATTCGGTCTCAACCTTTAAGTCTTTATTGAAGACTCATCGCTTTAGTAGGTCCTATGACTGAGTGTAGTCTGGCCCAGGAGTGTGAGGGTGAACGGAAAAGCACTGGAGCAACGAACCGCCCTTGCTGTCTCTGCCTGGCCGGTTCCCCTCTCTCCACTGGGATTCTCTGCCTCTAACCCTATTACAGGGGCTGAGTCACTGGCTTACTGGTGCTCTTCCATGCTGTCCCTAGGAGGGGTGTGTCACTTGAGTGGGTTGAGTCACTGACGTGATCTTCCTGTCTGGGTTGCCCCCCCCCCCCCCCCCCCCCCGGGTTGTGCCGTGGCGAAGATCTTTGTGGCTATACTCGGCCATGTCTCAGGATGGTAGGTTGGTGGTTGAAGATATCCCTCTAGTGGTGTGGGGTCTGTGCTTTGGCAAAGTGGGTGGGGTTATATCCTGCCTGTTTGGCCCTGTCCGGGGGTATCGTCGGATGGGGCCACAGTGTCTCCCGACCCCTCCTGTCTCAGCCTCCAGTATTTATGCTGCAGTAGTTTATGTGTTGGGGGGCTAGGTCAGTCTGTTATATCTGGAGTATTTCTCCTGTCTTATCCGGTGTCCTGTGTGAATTTAAGTATGCTCTCTCTAATTCTCTCTCTCTTTTTCTTTCTCTCTTTCTTTCTCTCTCTTGGAGAACCTGAGCCCTAGGACCATGCCTCAGGACTACCTGGCCTGATGACTCCTTGCTGTCCCCAGTCCACCTCGCCGTGCTGCTGCTCCAGTTTCACCTGTTCTGCCTGCGGCTATGGAACCCTGACCTGTTCATCAGACGTGCTACCTGTCCCAGACCTGCTGTTTTCAACTCTCTAGAGACAGCAGGAGCAGTAAAGATACTCTGAATAATCGGCTATGAAAAGCCAACTGACAGTTACTCCTGAGGTGCTGACCTGTTGCACCCTCGACAACCACTGTGATTATTATTATTTGACCCTGCTGGTCATCTATGAACATTTGAACATCTTGGCCATGTTCTGTTATAATCTCCACCTGGCACAGCCAGAAGAGGACTGGCCACCCCTCATAGCCTGGTTCCTCTCTAGGTTTCTTCCTAGGTTCTGGCCTTTCTAGGGAGTATTTCCTAGCCACCGTGCTTCTACACCTGCATTGCTTGCTGTTCGGTGTTTTAGGCTGGGTTTCTGTACAGAACTTTGAGACATCAGCTGATGTAAGAAGGGCTTTATAAATACATTTTATTTTATTTGTTTTCTTCTATTTTAAACACTGGTATGTGTTACTGTTCATTAACATTATTGGACTGGTTTTGATGCCATGTTCTGAGTCTGATCATTTATTACACATACTCCTGAACTGGTTGCCTAATTAAATGGCTTATTCTCTTGAATTGATAATAAATGTTTTCTCGGCTAATATGTCTGTGTAATGACTTTCTTTAATACCATAATAGTAGCCCATTGAGACAGAGTCTATTTTGCAAGTAAAGCCTGACCAAGACGGAAGCTGCAGTACAACATTACAAAATGTAATCAACAGTCCATAATATTTGGTCGTGACTCAATTGTCATTGTCAATTTTGTGTCCCCAGGCAAAACCAGTTGAGAACCGCTGGGCTATGACATAGATAGAAGAAACGAAAGTAAAACTGTAGATATATTATTTGAATCTGAATACAAGATATCGTGGTGGCTCTCTTGATTTCCTTAATCATAAAACTAATCTTTGTCAACCTTTAGATCATTTTGAATAGGCTACAGCCTAGGGTCTACATTATCTCATTGGCTGCGAGCAGTAGTAAATGGTTTGCTAAACAGAGACGACAACTAGGATGTGTCTCGGGATTGAACGGTGGTGTTTTATTATAGCCCCCCTTTGCCTGGTTCCAATTCTCACCTGCATAACCTGGAGATTGGTGTTTCCATTTTTTTAGCAGGGCGCACATTATCTTGGCGTAGAATCCCTTAATGGAGAAGTGGGGAGTTCAGAAACCCTTGTCAGGGAAGAAGAGAGTCCAGAATCCCCTCTCAGTGAAGTGGAGAGTCCAGAATCCCTTCTCAGTAAAGGAGTGGAGGCTCCGGTTCTCAGGTCATATACTGTTGAAGATACCGACGAGTTCTACAGCAAGTACGACTCGACATGGGATGATCCTCCAAGCAAAGAAACTAGTTGTGAAAGAAGTCCAAAACATGTACGTATTCAGAGCCGCTGACAATCATTTCCTTTTTCTATGGTTTCAGGTGAGCAGATCGGTTTTTAAAGTTTTATTGACTGCTGATGATATAATAGTCTTATTAGCACCATAAAATACAGCTAGGATTAACGAGAGTCAATATAAAAATAAATATGAATAAAAACATTTGCATTTTCTATTTTTTTTTAACATGTATAAGCATTATAAGTTGTTGAGTAATTAGGCTGATAGGAGGTTATTCACAGGTTTCTGTTGTGCACATGAGATGGAGTTTTCAAAACAAATGGCCACTGGATTGATGCAAATAATCATATCATTCTGCCAGGTAGCTTACTTTGTAGCTAGTTAACATTTAAATAAGAAGGTTTTTGGAAAAGCCTTTCCATCTACCAGAAAACGGTTAGGCCTATTATTAGCGTTGCTATATTTTTCCTGTTCCATAATTGTTTGAAACCTGGACAGTTTACCTTATATTATGAGGCATACAGTGGTGTAGTGCCCCCACATTGACTCGGTACCGGTACCCCGTAAATAGCCTTGTTATTGTTATTTTATTGTGTTACTTTTTTTAAACTTTCATTTATTTAGTAAATATTATCTTAGCTATATTTTCTTAAAAAATGCATTGTTGGTTAAGGGCTTGTAAGTAAGCATTTCACTGTAAGGTCTACACTTGTTGTATTTGGCACACGTGACAAATAAAATTTGATTTGATCAATATGAATTTTCCAAAATAGTTTTAGCAGCTCAGTGTATTCTCAAATTGAAAAAAGTGAGGCAGTGCCCCTCCCCTGCACTCCTGCAGCACTACAACCCTGGAGGCATGTCTTACCTTATTTCAAAGTAGCCTATAGCCAAAATCCCTCCATAGAAACTTTCTTTCATTGTCTAGCAGCCAAAGGCATTATACTAATCATATTAGCAACCCACGATAGTTGTTGCATCTTTAGATCTCCCCTCTTTCTAAATTTCTAATGGATATTTCCATCTCTGTCCATGAAACCACCAGTGCGCATTTTAGAACTGTGTTTTCCTGCTATTTGTATTTTGGAAAATTTGCTAGTAGGCCTACTGCCTGGGTACATTGCTGCACTTAAAATGTGAGAAAATAATAGTTTATAAACATTTTAAGCAAAACATTCTAAGCTGTTCCATCAGCCTTATAAATTGATACAGCTTATACTTCCAATACACAACTTTGATACACATCTTTGATACACATCGTAGGGATTAAGAAGCCAGTATACGCAATGTCCACAAAGTGCTCAAGGCTCCAGCTCACATGCTCTCTCATAGGCCCAAGCCTGCAGAGAATTTTCAGACTTCTGTAGATTATCAATCAATCATGACTGTCCTTTGTACCACTTCACATTGCTTACCATTTTCCCTGTTGTATTTCCTCAGTACACCGGTCCGTCAACAAGGCAACGAGTAAGTATTTTTTCATTTCTATAGTAGCTACTACACTGAGAAACAGGTTTATTGTGGGACAACAATCAATATTTAACAATTTTTAGATGCTATTTAATAAACAATGCACTTGTATGGCAACATTGCATGTCACATGTTAGGGAGTTTTATTGAATAATTAGAAAGGGATACTGAATAACCTCTTTCATAACTTCAGAAATACAGTGCATTTGGAAGGTACCCCTTGACTCATCAATCTACACACAATACCCCATAATGACAAAGCAAAAACAGTTTTTTAGAAAATTTTGGAAATTGATAAAAACACAAAAAAGATATATTTATTTACATAAGTATACAGACCCTTTGCTATGAGACTCGAAATTGAGCTCAGGTGCATCCTCTTTCCATTGATCATCCTTGAGATGTTTCTACAACTTGATTGGAGTCCACCTGTGGTAAATTCAATTGATTGGACATGATTTGGAAAGGCACATACCTGTCTATATAAGGTCCCACAGTTGACAGTGCATGTCAGAGCAAAAACCAAGCCATGAGGTGGAAGGAATTGTCCGTAGAGCTCCGAGACAGTACTGTGTCGAGGCACAGATCTGGGGAAGTGTAGCATTGAAGGTCCACAAGAACAAAGTGGCCTCCATCATTCTTAAATGGAAGAAGTTTGGAACCACCTAGACTCTTCCTAAAACTGAGAAATCGGGGGAGAAGGGCCTTGGTCTGGGAGGTGACCAAGAACCCGATGGTCACTCTGACAGAGCTCCAGAGTTCCTCTGTGGAGATGGGAGAACCTTCCAGAAGGACAACCATCTCTCCAGCACTCCACCAATCAGGCTTTTATGGTAGAGTGGCCAGACGGAAGCCACTCCTCCGTAAAAGGCACATGACAGCCCACTTGGAGTTTTGCCAAAATGCACCTAAAGGAAACTCAGACCATGAGAAATAAGATTCCTTGGTCTGATGGAACCAAGATTGAACTCTTTGGCCTGAATGCCAAGCGTCACGTCTGGAGGAAACCAGTCACCGCTCATCACCTGGTCAATACCATCCCTACGGTGGAGCATGGTGGTGGCAGCATCATGCTGTGGAGATGTTTTTCATCGGCAGGGACTGGGAGACTAGTCAGTCAGGATTGAGGGAAAGATGAACGGAGCAAAGTACAGAGAGATCCTTGATGAAAACCTGCTCCAGAGCACTCAGGACCTCAGACTGGGGCGAAGGTTCACCTTCCAACAGGACAACGGCCCTAAGTACACAGCCAAGACAACGCAGGAGTGGCTTCGGGACAAGTCTCTGAATGTCCTTGAGTGGCCCAGCCAAAGCTGGGCCAAAAAAAATGTTTTTGCTTTGTCATTACGGTGTATTGTGTGTAGATTGATGAGGTGGGGGGACTATTTAATCAATTTTAGAATGAGGCTACAACGTAACAAAATGTGGAAAAAGTAAAGGGGTCTGAATACTTTCTGAATGCACTGTAAATAGAGCACATTAATGGATATGGCTCATAAAGTCTGGTCGAGTAAGATTTTGTCAGTGGTAGAATGGTAGCCAGGCTATGAAGCTAGTGAAAGAGTTCCCTTCCAAGTTTTTGTTTCACTTTACATATTGTTCTCAGACACGTGGCCCTATCCGTATTGTTCAGGTCAAGTGTTTCCAGTATCTGCCATTTCCTGAATGTGCATGTGTTTTCAGTCATACAGGTTTAACAGTTTCAGGAATGTAAGTACAGATGTGATTATCCAATAAGTCATCATTCTCTTCACAAAATCTCACACATGTATGCCATTTATGTAGTCCTCCAGTTAATCCTTTGTTTAAATTTTGTTCTTGTATTTTCTCAGGATCTATGTGGGCAACAACAAGTAAGCATCTTCTTATTTCTTTAAAGGCCCAGTGCTGTAAAAAAAATATTTTAAAAAATCCTGGGTTTTATATATATTTCCACACTGAGTTTGGAATAATACTGTGAAATTGTGAAAATTATGATAATGCCCTGTTAGTGTAAGAATTGTTTTTAATAAAATTTCAGCCTGTTTTGGTGGGATGGAGTTTTGGCCTGCCTGGTGACATCATAGCTAGTTTTCAGTTTTCCCCTCCCACTCAGACCTCTCCTAGACAGTCCTAGCAAAATTCTTGCTTGAGAAATTACTCTTGCTAAGAAGCTATTTTTGTTTATTTTTTACCATTTTAATTGGATTAAAAAAATCACAGTAAGGTACTTAGTTGTTACCCAGAAATAACTTTATATTGAAATCAAAACTGCTGCGTTAGGCCTCTAAGTAATACATGGAGAATCAGTATAATTTGGGTCATCATTTGACAGGACAATTTCTCTGATGTTAATCCTGTACTGTTGAAATACAGGCATCTAACTAAGAAATGTCACTTTTTCTGAATTTGCATTGCATCTTCTTTTCAGGATGATAGGTACATGCCTAATTTACAGTTCTACCTTGGACAGAGGGCCTCCTCCCCTGATGGTAATCTATACTGTTTATTGAATGCTGTGTATATTTGACAAGACTCCAAGACATGGGCATTTGTAACTGTAACCTTTTCTCTGATAAGGTATCTACATTGAGGACTTTCACAATAACTGGTATGTGGATTATTCAAAACTGGAAAGAGTTCACTCATACATACAATGGTCAGTTTCCTTAACATTTATATGGGATTTTAATAACTTTTAAATAATTTGTTCTTTTAAATAATTCAATTCATTAAAACATGTATTTTTTAAACAAACATTTTATTTAGGTTGTTCCCTCTTCAAGAACGAGGAATGAATAATCAAGCCAAAGAACTCACCAAGAAGGAAATTGAGGTACTTTATTGCATAGGCAAAAAATATAGTAGTTTCTTTGAGGAAAGAAAGTATTCGCTACATACTGCATTTACATAAGTCATATCTATTGACTGGGGGCATAGAAATGAATGAAAATATATTGTGTCCATTATTGTTCTGACTGACAATCCGCTTCCTTCTGAGGCTTTTCTTGAAGATGAAACTGCAAAGAAGAGGCTGGTCAAGTCGTACAAGCTCATGCTGGACTTCTACGGCATCCAGCTGTCAAATGATACAACAGGGGAAGTGCAACGTGCTAATAATTGGCGCGACAGATTTGACATCGACAGGTTAGCAAGTTCTTAATTTGGTCATTTAACTGTTATTATTTTATTGTCCTTCCAATACTATGATTTCAGTTTTAAAAGGAACCTTCTGTGAATAACAGTGCTGAGATTAACAGTACCCTTGTATTTTTGTTGGTCTTGTGTTTTCGTTCATAATAGAAACACACACAACAACCTGCGCATCACCCGCATCCTGAAGTGCCTGGGCACTCTGGGGTTCCCCCACTACCAGGCCCCACTGGTCCACTTCTTCTTGGAGGAAACTCTTGTCAAAGGCAACCTGTACAATGTGAAAGAGAGTGTGCTCAACTACTTCATATTCGCTGTTCGTGATAAGCAACAACGCAGGGAATTAGTTGAGTATGCCTACAAGCACTATGAGCCCAAACATGAGTTTGTGTGGTGCCCCAAGAAGATCCAGAATATTTTCTAAAAACAGAGAAGCAGTCTCAAATAATATTCAACTAATGGCAGGCCCGTCCCAGCATGGTGACTACTCAGATGACAGTGATGATATATCTGTTCCTCGCAAAGATATTCTGAGCACAGTCGCAAGCCACGGAACCCCAGATGAAGGTAAATCAGAAATGACTTGTGTCAATGCTCGAAAGCAGTATGGAGCTACTGGTTCTACGAGGCACTCTAATACTGCCCATGGAAATGAAAAGAATCGCCTCCCCACCAAAGATGTGCAAAATATTCAGGGAGATAAAACAACAGGGATTAGACGTCGTATAGATTCAGAGGGCCAGGTTATGACCAATAAGGGTCCAGCCACAGGGCCACCTCCTAAAGAGGAATCCCGGAGCCAGGTTATGACCAATGAGAGTCCAGCCACAGAGACGCATCCTAAAGAGGACTCCCCGAGCCAGGTTATGACCAATGAGGGTCCAGCCACAGGGCCATCTCCTAAAGAGGTATCCCCGAGCCGGATTAAGTCCAAAACCCGTCCAAAGCCAATGCCGATTCCAGGAAACTGCCCATCCAAAAACCGTAAAAAATAAAACAGTAAAACACCAAATAAGACTCCCATTGCTACCCAAGAGAAGACAGGTTATGTGGATATTCAACAGGCTAAGGCCGGGTTTTATGTAACAGTGAACATGCTCAGAAGAGGAGTATTCATACAAATTCTGTACAGCTAAATTGAGACAATGGAGAAACCAGATACTAGATAAAAAGGTGGAGGGAAAAATGGCAAATAAATGGATATTAAACAAGTATTAAACAAGTAATAGGACATTATGAAGTGTCATCTATTATGTATACTTATCGTGTGGGTACAAAAAAAAAAACTATCTTAACCATTCAACATTTATTTTTTAAATGACTAGACTGGTAGGACTGTGTGATCTGGTGGTCAGTCATTGTTTTTGATAATCATTCTTGCTTGCCATTGGAAGCGATATCATACTTCTACTGCTTAAAATATTCTACTAGCCTTAAAAGTACACACCTGCTTTTTTAGACTTGTGATTACATTTTGCATGTATAAACTGAGTTGATTTGAATTAATAAGTATCTTTTGAGCTTTTATTAGGTGAGGTGTAAGTCCGACATCTTCCTGTTCTCAATATTTAGGAGGAATTATACTGGCATCCTCTAAAAATATTTAGGAAAATGTAATAGGTATAAATGTACTCTTCTCTGTTCACTATTCTCTAAGTCAATCATAGAAGTCTCATGTCCAATCTACATTGCTTTTGTTTGTCTGTTTACATGACTACATTACAACTGCCTTTGGTTACAAGACTGAAGTTCATTGACTTTGTTGTGCTTATATCCATGACAGTGTTTGGTATACTTATGTGTTGCCGGGTGTATTTTAAATAGTCAAATAAAATAAAATCACACTAAATCTTGACCTTCTGGTTCACACATGTTGAGATGGCTTGCTAACTGGCTGCTCTTCACAACAAGGCTCAGGACAATTGTCCTGAGGTGGTTCACCCTGACATAGATTTACATGCAACTCAAAAGAAATAAAGAAGCGATCAAAAGACACTACCCATTACTGACAAAGAGAAATGTAGTCAAAGTAGGTTTAATTGGCCAAGTTGAATCAAAATCAGGACATGTATCAATTGTCAACTGTAATTAACAATACTATAGATTCAACCATTCATACATACTGTTCAATGACTTCAGGCTATAGCAATCAAGGTGTTTGCTCAATTCTCAACTTATCCATTCCAGATATATGGCCTATAATTTCTCTACTTAGAAACATTTGATTAAAAACATACAAGTATATACACAAATACATTCATATCTACATTACAAGGAAGGGAGTTAATCAGTTACTTTCATGTGATTCTTGTACTGTATGAAGGTACTTTGACAGAAGAAAGGTACACGTAATATATAAATTACACGGTATCATAAAGTCAGTTGAATTTAAATGACCTCAAAATGAGGTTCTTCAAATGTGACAAATTCATAAAATATGATGGGGCAAAAGGAATAAAAAAAATAGGGGAAAAAAGGAATTAAAAAAATGGTTAGACCTCTACAAGAGCTAAAAGAGCATTTTCCATAAGATCCTTTGTCATGTTGAAAATCATTCCCAATAACATCTATTTTCATTTACAGTTGAAAGTCACAGGGTGATTGAGTTACTACAGAGAAAAGTGGTCCTCAAAAGTAAGACATTATGATGTGTTTTAATTACTTTCCACCTTTGCAGGTTTATCACTCTCCGGGACATCATATTTGTTTATTTATTTTTTCTCTTCTATCTTTTCTTTGCTCTTACTCCTGTCCCGGCGGTCTCTGTCTTTGTCCCTCTCTCTATCCCTCTCCCCGTTTCGGTCCCGGTCTCTGCTCCAGGACCTGTCCCTTCTCCTGTCTCTGTCATGATCCCTCTGCCTACTACAGTATTTGTAGGCCTTCTGAATTTAGGACTAAGGTTAACTCTTGTATCATGTACACCTCTGTTTAATGTCTCTGCAGTCCATGTCAACAGAATGACGGAGGGGAAACAACACCAGAATGTGTTATCATTACATACTTATAGTGGGAGAAGGCGGCTGGATGTGTACCCCGGTGAAAGTGTGGACTCACTCAAATTCTTTTGAATATACTGCCATAATGACATCTTTTCACTTTTATGTTGAAAAGTAGGTTAGGCCTATAGATGGAGCTGATGTTCAACACAGAGCAATAATCATGTAGGTGGTAGGCCTACAATATGGCCCATCAAAGGCATACTTTTATTTTCTGAAAATGTTAGGCCTATAATTTAAGTGAGGGGGAAAATAGGACAAAACCAGATCAAGTCTGGTAAAATAGTTCCAACTGTTAGGTATGTTTCACTTTACAAATAGCTAGGCTTACATGACTCCAGTGAGTCATTTGACCAAACCCATATCAACAAAAAGGTGTAATGGGTTCGCACTCAAACAGATGTTGCATTAAGCTTACTTCATTATTCTATTTTTCTTAACTATTTTCATTGTATCAAGGATAGCGTACCAAACCCATATCACTCAGCAGTAAACTGGATTGGCGGTTACCAAACCCATATCAGTCAGCTGTAAACTGGATTGGCGGTTACCAAACCCATATCAGTCAGCTGTAAACTGGATTGGCGGTTACCAAACCCATATCAGTCAGCTGTAAACTGGATTGGCTGGTGTTTATGACTTCTTGCAAATGCTGTTGGAGGCACATGACGTAGTAAAACAAAAGTGAAACTGTACAGACATTCTCCGAATCCAAATGCAAGATAGCGTGGTGGCTCTCGTGGATTAATCAATCATAAACCAATCTTTGTTAACCTTTAGAACATTTTCAATAGGCTACAGAGTACATTATTTTGTTATTAGGGAAAGGGCGCGGCAGAGTTAGTGGGCGTCCAGTGATAATAGGAAGAGAGCTGGCCCGAGCAGTAAGTAGTTTACTAAATTGAGACGACAACTTTTTAGGATGCGTCGCAGGTTTGAACGGCTGTGTCCATTTTTCCTGGTTCCAGTTCTCTCCTACTTACCCTGGAGATTGATCGTGGAAAATAGTTTTGCTTGGTTTTTGGAACGCACAGGGAGATGTATCTTGCCAAATGATCCTGACAGTCCAGAATCCTTTCCCAGTGAAGGAGTGGGGAGTCCAGAGTCCCTTCCCAGTGAAGGAGTGGGGAGTCCAGAGTCCCTTCCCAGTGAAGGAGTGGGGAGTCCAGAGTCCCTTCCCAGTGAAGGAGTGGGGAGTCCAGAGTCCCTTCCTAGTGGAAGTGTGAGGAGTCCAGAATCCCTTCCCAGTGAAGGAGTGGGGAGTCCAGAATCCCTTCCCAGTGAAGGAGTGGGGAGTCCAGAGTCCCTTCCCAGTGGAAGTGTGGGGAGTCCAGAATCCCATTTTAGTGAAGAAGTGGAGAGTCCAGAAACCATTCTCAGTGGAGAAGTGGAGCTTCGGGTTCTCAGGTCAGCTAGGTCATATGATGTTGAAGACACGGATGAGTACTACTGCGAGTACGACTCGACATGGGAGGATGCTCCAAACAAAGGAACCAGTCGTCAAAAGTCCCAACATGTACGTACACAGGCCCCTGGGCCCTGATCACATTTTTTTTTTGTGTGGACTCTCAGCAGATGAGTTTAGAATACTGTAGCCCAGGGGTATTCAACTCTTCCCCTATGAGGTCCGGAACCTGCTGGATTTCTGTTCTACCTGATAATTAACTGTAGCCACCTGGTGTCCCAGGTCTAAGTCAGTCCCTGATTCGAAGGGAACAATGGAAAAATGCAGTGGAACTGGCTTTGAGGTCCAGAGTTGAGGGCTGTAGCCTATCATTAAAAGTATCTTATTTGTACCAATGTAGGCCTAGAATAATGGTAACAGAATATTATTAACTAATCCTTTAGAATTTTCTGACAAAAATAATTTAAAATGCTTGGTTCAATGGCTTATACGTGTGCTCTGTCATATGCCCAAATCTTCAGATAATTTTAAGACCTCAACAGATTATGATTCACTACTGTTCTTTGTACCTCATTCTCACTGTTGCATTTCCTCAGGAGTGGGCACACCAGTACACCGGTTGGTCGCAAAAAGTAAGTGTTATGCTCTGATACATTGAGAATCAGGGTTTTGGGACAACATTTATAATATATTTTAATATACGATATATAATATATTATATTTATTTAACCATTATTGCATTTGTACAACATTGCATCTCATATTGAGTAGCCTAAAGCTATTGCTCACTAATCAAAGCTCCGCCAAGGGGTTAGGAATACTGATGTATTATGTCTGTCTATGTGAAGATCTCTATCTTTAACTTCTAGATATATAAAATGGATATGACTGATAAAGTCTGCTGTAGGCCTATGTCAGTAGCCAAGTAGAATGATTGCCGGCCTATGCAGCTAGTGAAATTTTCCTTCCAAGTTTTTGTTTCACTGTACATACTGCTTGAGCTCAAACATGTGGGCCTATCAGTATTGTTTAGGCCAGGTGTTTCCATAACTGCCATTTTATGAACTCATGAAGTGAATGTGTTTTTAGTCACACAGGTTTAACAGATTCAAAAGTGCAGCAAAGGATATGCAAAAGTACAGGCATGATTATCCAGTAAGTCATTATTCTCTTCAATCTTACACAATTTATGCTATTTCATATAAATCCACCTGATAATGATGGTGTGCCGCAGGCTGCATTATCAATCCTAATGCAGTTCTATTGCTGTTAATCATTCACTCTTAGAAAAAAGCTGCTGAGTGGAACCACATAGGATTCTTCGGTTTGTCCCCATAGGTAGTGGTGTAGTGCAATTATTTTAGGTGAGGGAGCAACAACAAAAAAACAGTTAATGACAGTCATCATTTCCTCAATCAAAGTTTGTACCTACAGATGTAGCCTATTGAATAACCTAGCATTATAGAACAGCGCTCTCTAACCCCTGTTCCTGGAGAGCTATCCTCCTGTAGGTTTTCACTCCAACCCCAGTTGTAAGTAACCTGATTCATGTTATAAACCAGCTAATTATTAGAATCAGGTGTGCTCGATTAGGGTTAGAATGACCAAGTAGTGAACATAAAACATTACTACGTAGAATTGTAGGAAATCTATTTTTAAACAGCCATAAAATCAAGCTTTTGGTGTGGTGTATTCATACATCTCAATAAACTATAACCTACATGCATTATTACCTCTTAACTTGGCCCAATTCACATTTCCAATTTCCCACCCTGGCATACCAAGCTACAACGGGCCCAGCGTCCCAATAGCCAATAGAGGCTAAATATCCCAAGGATGGCTACAGCAACTTCCAGAGTGGGTCAGGCTCCTTGGGCTTTGCGGTCGCCACTCTGGTTTGTGTGTCCTTGGCAGAACAGTGTCACCGTAACCAAGTGGTCACATATCGTTCTGTGTTCCACTGCGCAAAGGGGGTCCGTGGAGTTTTCTGAACTTCAAGGCAGACACAGCATAAATTTAGATGTTTTTTTTCTACGTTCTGATTGGCCAAGTGGTCAAGCGTCCGACAGGCCTCCACAGTTCACACACGTAGCCTGTAGTTCTCCATCATTCTCGCCACTGCCAGAGAGAAGACAGGGAATACGCCACCATTTACCTACCTCAAGGCTGCTAAATAGTTCTACCAAGAACCCTTTTATCATCTGAATGGTTCCTCCAGCCATATTAGGCTTTACAATTAAACTCTTTATGACAATCAATACAGTATCACAAGGCCTTTCTTTGAGGGCCTAGTTATACCCTAACACAAGGGGTGTTAGGAAACTCCTGGTTTACAGACCACATCAGGCTGCAAGTCACATCATGCTGGCTTGCAAAGTGATATGTAATTCCTATTTGAATCCAGCCAAAGTGAGTATATCTAACAATTGTAACTTTTAATCACCCAAAACATGCTTTCAGAATGATTGCCAGGGTAGGGAAGATTGATAGGTGAGACTACTTAAATAATCAAAACTGTGACAACCATCTCAGTAACGGGAGCAATACAGAAGGTATTCAAACCACTTCACTTTTTACACCCTCAATTGTAATTGATTCAATTTAGATTTTTTTGGTCACTGGCCTACACACAATACCCCATAATGTCAATTATGTAAAATAATATATATCATTAAAATGAAAAGCTGAAATGTTTTGAGTCAATAAGTTTTCAAACCCTTTGATATGGCAAGTCTAAATAAGTTCAGGAGTAAAACTTTGTCACATAATAAGTTGCATGGACTGTTAGTGCAATAATAGTGCTTAACGTGATTTTGAATGACTACCTCATCTCTGTACCCCACACATGCAATTATCTGTAAGATCCCTCAGTCAAGCAGGGAATTTCAAAAATAGATTCAACCACAAAGACCAGGGAGGTTTTCCAACGCCTCACAAAGAGGCTATTGGTAGATGGGATAAAATAAAGCAGACATTGAATATCCCTTTGATCATGGTGAAGTTATTAATTATACATTGGATGGTGTATCAACCAACCCAGTCACTACAAAGATACAGGTGTCCTTCCTAACTCAGTTGCCGGAGAGGAAGGACACCGCGCAGGGATTTCACCATGAGCCCAATGGTGACTTTTAAACAGTTACAGAGTTTAATTGCTGTGATAGGAGAAAACTGAGGATGGATTAACAACATTTTAGTTACTCCATAATACTAACCTAATTGACAGAAGCCTTCTTGCCTTCCAAGAAACCATCAAAGAACCCTTTCTTCCAAAAACGGTTCTTAGGATGTTAAAGTTTCTAGGTAGAACCCTTTACCTTACAAAGAACCCTCATCTTCCTAAAAGGGTTCTTTAGATAAAAACAGTTCTTGGTGGAACCCTATCCCTCCGCAAATAACTCTTTTTGAACCTGTTTTTCTAAGAGTGTAGTCAGTAGCTGGTACAGTCTTTAGCACTTGGTTCTTGTTTCCACAGGAGCGTAGATCAAACTTGTACTTCGGCGGGCAACAACAAGTAAATAAGTTCTCATTCCCTTGTGTAATACATGGAAAAACTGAATGATTTAAATAATAATTTCACTATCCAATTCCTCTATAATTCTTGTACTGTTTTGATACAACTCTCTGAGAAATATCCCCATTTCTGAATTTGCATTGCTTTTTCCCCCTCAGGATGATATGCCTAATTTACAGTTCTACCGTGAACAAATACCCTCCTCCCCTGATGGTAATGTATTTACTGTTTCTTTGAGTGCAGTTTCGATTTTACAATACTTTTTTATTGTAACCTTTGCTCTGATTAGGTGTCTTCATTGAGGACTTTCACAATAATTGGAACAGGCAATATTTAAAACTGGAAAGAGTTCACTCATACATCCAATGGTTAGTTTCCTTTACATTTATATGGGCTTTCAATTATTTTTATTTAGAATATTAATTGTTATAATACAATTCTTTAAAATGAGTGTGTGTGTGTGTGTGTGTGTGTGTGTGTGTCTGTGTATGTATATATGTATGTATATGTGTGTGTGTGTGTGTGTGTGTGTGTGTATATGTATGTATGTATATATATATATATATGTATGTATGTGTCTGTGTATGTATATATGTGTGTATATGTATATGTGTGTGTGTATATATGTATGTATATATATATATATATATATATATATATATATATATATATATATATATATATATATATATATATATATATATATATATATATATATTTAAACAAACATTTATTTCAGGTTGTTCCCTCTTCAAGAACCAGGAATGAATAATCAAGCCAAGGAACTCACCATAAAGGAAATTGAGGTACTTCTAGTAGTTTCTTTGAGCAAGGAACAAGGAAATGTTCTTTACATACTGCATTTACATAGAGGCAACTACGAAAATAAAGGAAATACAAGAGTAAATGGGGGATACAAAGTATATTGAAAGCAGGTGCTTTCACAAAGGTGTCGTTCCTGGGTTAATTAAGCAATTAACATCCCATCATGCTTAGGGTCATGTATAAAAATGCCCAGTTGCCCATTATTTTGGCTAACATGGCTAGAAGAGATCTCAGTGACTTTGAAAGAGGGGTCTCAAAGGAGAATAGGAGGTTTAAAGTGTGTGTGTCATCAGATCTTAACCCAAATTCTGGAGCGGCGCCTGAGAAAGCGTTTTCCACCACCATCAACAAAACACCAAATGATGGAATTTTTCATAGAAGAATGGTGTCGCATCCCTCCAATATAGGTCCAGACACATGTGAAATCTATGCCAAGGAGCATTGAAGATGTTATGGCGGCTCGTGGTGGCCCAACGCACTATCAAATCGAATCAAATGTTATTTGTCACATGCTTCATGAACAACCGGTGTAGACTAACACTGAAATGCTTACTTTGTGGCCCTTCCCAACAATGCAGAGACAAGATGAGATTATAATAATAATAGAAAGATGGTAACACAAGGAATAAATACACAATGAGTAACAATAAGTTGGCTATACACAGGGGGTACAAGTACCGAGTTGATGTGCAGTGGTACGAGGAAATTGAGGTAGATATGTACATATAAGTAGAGGTAAAGTGACTAGGCAACAGGATAGATAATAAACAGTAGCAACAGCGTATGTGATTAGTATGGAAGTGTGTGTGTGGCAACAGTATGCCTGTGTGTACAGTTGAAGTCTGAAGTTTACATACACCTTAGCCAAATACATTTAAACTCAGTTTTTCACAATTCCTGACATTTAATCCTAGTAAAAATTCCCTGTCTTAGGATCACCACTTTATTTTAAGAATGTGAAATGTCAGAATAATAGTAGGGAGAATTATTTATTTCAGCTTTTATTTCTTTCATCTCATTCCCAGTGGGTCAGAAGTTTACATACACTCAATTAGTATTTGGTAGCATTGCCTTTAAATTGTTTAACTTGGGTCAAACATTTCGGGTAGCCTTCCACAAGCGTCCCACAATAAGTTGAGTGAATTTTGGCCCATTCCTCCTGACAGAGCTGGTGTAACTGAGTCAGGTTTGTAGGCCTCCTTGCTCGCACACGCTTTTTCAGTTCTGCTCACAAATGTTCTATGGTATTGAGGTCAGGGCTTTCTGATGGCCACTCCAATACCTTGACTTTGTTGTCCTTAAGCCATTTTGCCACAACTTTAGAAGTATGCTTGGGTCATTGTCCATATGGAAGACCCATTTGCGACCAAGCTTTAACTTCCTGACTGATGTCTTGAGATGTTGCTTCAATATATCCACATCATTTTCCTTTCTCATGATGCCATCTATTTTGTGAAGTGCACCAGTCCAGCAAAGCACCCCCACAACATGATGCTGCCACCACCGTGCTTCACAGTTGGGATGGTGTTCTTCGGCTTGTAAGCCTCCCCCTTTTTCCTCCAAACATAACGATGGTCATTATGGCCAGACAGTTCTATTTTAGTTTCATCAGACGAGGACATTTCTCCAAAAAGTACAATCTTTGTCCCCATGTGCAGTTGCAAACCGTAGTCTGGCTTTTATATGACGGTTTTGGAGCAGTGGCTTCTTCCTTGCTGAGCGGCCTTTCAGGTTATGTCGATATAGGACTCGTTTTACTGTGGATATAGATACTTATGTACCTGTTTCCTTCAGCATCTTCACAAGGTCCTTTGCTGTTGTTCTGGGTTTGATTTGCACTTATCGCACCAAAGTACGTTCATCTCTAGGAGACAGAAAACGTCTCCTTCCTGAGCGGTATGACCGCTGCGTGGTCCTATGGTGTTTATACTTGCGTACTATTGTTTGTACAGATGAACGTGGTACCTTCAGGCGTTTGGAAATTGCTCCCAAGGATGAGCCAGACTTGTGGAGGTCTACAAAAAATATTCTGAGGTCTTGGCTGATTTCTTTTGATTTTCCCATGATGTCAAGCAAAGAGGCACAGAGTTTGAAGGTAGGCCTTGAAATACATCCACAGGTGCACCTCCAATTGGCTCAAATGATGTCACTTAGCCTATTAGAAGCTTCTAAAGCCATGACATCATTTTCTGGAATTTTCCAAGCTGTTTAAAGGCACAGTCAACTTAGTGTATGTAAACTTCTGACCCACTGAAATTTTGATACAGTGAATTAAAAGTTAAATAATCTGTCTGTAAACAATTGTTGGAAAAATTGCTTGTGACACAAAGTAGAAGTCCTAGCCGACTTGCCAAAACTATAGTTTGTCAGCAAGAAATGTGTGGAGTAGTTGAAACACTTAGGTTGGAGTCATTAAACTCGTTTATGTAAACTTCCGACTTAAACTGTTCATGTTATATGTGAATGTGTGTGTGTGTGTGTGTGTGTGTGTGTGTGTGTAGAGTCAAAAGAGTTCGTGCAAAAAGAAGTCAATGCAGATAGTTAACCACATAGCTTCTGGACTATTTAGCAGTCTTATGGCTTGGGGGCAGAAGCTGTTCAGGGTCCTGTTGGTTCCAGACTTGGTGCATCGGTACTCCTTGCCGTGCGGTAGCAGAGAGAACAGTCTATGAATTGGGTGGCAGGAGTCTTTGACAATTTTTAGGGCCTTCCTCTGACACCGCCTGGTATAGAGGTCCGAGATGGTAGGGAGCTTGACCCCAGTGATGTTCTTGGCCGTATGCATTACACTCTATAGCGCCTTGTGGTCGGATGTGAAGCAGTTGCCATACCAAGTGTTGATGTGGCCAGTCAAGATTCTCTCAATGTAGAACTTTTTGAGGATCTGAGGGCCCATGCCATATCTTTTCTGTCTTGGGGGGTTTGGACCATGATAGTTTGTTGGTGATGTGGACACCAAGGAACTTAACTCTCAACTCACTCCACTACAGCCCCGTCGATGTTAATGGGGGCCTGTTTGGCCAACCTTTTCCTGTAGTCCACGATCAGCTCCTTTGTCTTGCTCACATTGAGGGAGAGGTTGTTGTCCTGGCACCACACTGTCAGTTCTCTGACCTTCTCCCTATAGGCTGTCTCATCGTTGTCGGTGATCAGGCCTACCACTGTTGTATTGTCAGCAAACTTAACGATGGTGTTGGAGTCGTGTTTGGCCACGCAGTCGTGGGTGAACAGGGAGTACAGGAGGGGACTAAGTACACAGCCCTGAGGGTCCCCAGTGTTGAGGATCAGCATGGCAGACGTGTTGTTGCCTACCCTTACCACCTGGGGCGGCCCATCCAGGATCCAGTTGCATACCGCCCCAACAGATCTGCAGATGAAAAAATCTCAATCGCACTCCACCCTGCCCTTACCCACCTGGACAAAAGGAACACCTATGTTCATTGACTACAGCTCAGCGTTCAATTGACATTCACAACTACAGTACCGTGCAAAAGTATTCACCCCCTTGCTGTTTTTCCTATTTTGTTGCATTACAACATGTCATTTAAATGGATTTTTATTTGGATTTCATGTAATGGACATACACAAAATAGTCGAAATTGGTGAAGTGAAATGAAAAAGATTACTTGTTCCAAAGAAAAAATTAATAACAAAAGGAAAAGCGGTGTGTGCATATGTATTCATCCTCTTTGCTATGACGCCCCTAAATAAGATCTGGTGCAACCAATTATCTTCAGAAGTCACATAATGAATTAAATAAAGTCCACCTGTGTGCAATCGAAGTGTCACATGATCTGTCACATGATCTCAGTATATATACACCTGTTCTGAAAGGCCCTAGAGTCTGCAACACCACTAAGCAAGGGGCATCACCAAACAAGCGGCACCATGAAGACCAAGGACCTCTCCAAACAAGTCAGGGACAAAGTTGTGGAGAAGTACAGATCAGGGTTGGGTTCTAAAAAAATATCCGTAACTTTGAACATCCCACAGAGCACAATGAAATTGAAAGAATATGGAACAACAACAAACCTGCCAAGAGAGGACCGCCCACCAAAACTCACGGACCAGACAAGGAGGGCATTAATCAGAGAGGCAACAAAGAGACCAAAGATAACCCTGAAGGAGCTGCAAAGCTCCACAGCGGAGATTGGAGTATCTGTACATAGGACCACTTGAAGCAGTACACTCCACAGAGCTGGGCTTTACGGAAAAGTGGCCAGAAAAAAAGCCATTGCTTAAAGAAAAAAATAAGCAAACATGTTTGGTGTTCGCCAAAAGGCATGTGGGGGACTCCCCAAACGTATGCAAGAAGGTACTCTGGTCAGATGAGACTAAAATGTTGCTTTTTGGCCATCAAGGAAAACACTATGTCTGGCACAAACCCAACACCTCTCATCACTCCAAGAACACCATCCCCACAGTGAAGTATGGAGGGGGCAGCATCATGCTGTGGGGATGTTTTTCATCAGCAGGGACTGAGAAACTGGTCAGAATTTAAGGAATGATGGATGGCGCTAAATACAGGGAAATTCTTGAGGGAAACCGGTTTCAGAGGTTCACCTTCCAACAGGACAATGACCCTAAGCATACTGCTAAAGCAACACTTGAGTGGTTTAAGGGGAAACATTTAAATGTCTTGGAATGGCCTAGTCAAAGCCCAGACCTCAATTCAATTGAGAATCTGTGGTATGACTTAAATATTGCTGTACACCAGCAAGGAACCCATCCAACTTGAAGGAGCTGGAGCAGTTTTGCTGGGCAAAAATCCCAGTGGCTAGATGTGCCAAGCTTATAGAGACTTACCCCAAGAGACTTGCAGCTTTAATTACTGAAAAAGATGTCTCTACAAAGTATTGACTTTGGGGGGGTGAATAGTTATGCACGCTCAAGTTTTCTGTTTCTTTTTGTCTTATTTCTTGTTTGTTTCACAATAAAAAAATATTTTGCATCTTCAAAGTGCTAGGCATGTTGTGTAAATCAAATGATACAACCCCCCCAAAAAAATCTATTTTAATTCCAGGTTGTAAGGCAACAGAATAGGAAAAATGCCAAGAGAGTTGAATACTTTCGCAAGGCACTTTATGTGAGAATGCTGTTCATTGACTACAGCTCAGCGTTCAATGTGAATGTTTAAAGGTCTTGCTCACATCGGCTACCGAGAGCAATATCACACAGTCATCCAGAACATGGGCCTGTTCTCAGTGTTGCTTGCCTCGAAGCAACCATAAAAGGCATTTAGC